>NC_056523.1:269062808-269274068 GCF_019175285.1 Sceloporus undulatus
TTTTGGCATGACCAAATTTTTAGATCATTCTGTCCTCTAGGCTAAATGGTAGTGAATGTCATTACTTTGCATTTTTTCTTGGAAGGCAATTCTTCCACTTTCCTCAATCCCAGATTTCCATTGTCATACATATCCTAAAAATTAGGCTGAGTAATAAATATTTTGGGAAACGACAGACCATCGAGATATTGAAAACCTTTTTCTATGTGTACTGTGTAGCTGAGCTTGGAGACTAGACCCGTACAAGCACACTGCAGGTTACGTTTCAGAATATCGGTTTGTCCAGACCAGAAGGAAGAATTAGAAGATTCTATAGAGCGGATACACAAAACACCATGTAAGAATTTAGTTTTATAAACTAGTGTTGCAAAGGAAATGTTATGCAGAAGAATTCATTTCAGAAAGAGTGCATTTGTAAAAGGGGAAGAACTAGTTTTTGCTATTTTAAATATGCTGTATGCAGAATTTGGTTTTTTTCCTTTCTAAAGAAGAGTATATATGACCCAGTTTATGTCTTAAAGTGTCATTTAAGCCTAGGGCATTGTGTCCAATAATCCAGTATATTATATTGACATATGCTATGCAGTCTTCAGGTTCCACAGAGGCACTTAAATGATATGAATGGTTAAATACAAAAAGACAAAGTGACATTTAACTCCATTGACATAAACACGTAACACCTACCAGAAGAGAGAAATAGAAATAAAGGAGGAAATTGCAGCAGTAAGCGACTTTACAAAAGTCTAGTGGACTCATAATAGTCAAGATAAGGTTAATCTATCAGCATACTTTGGCAGAATTTTACATTTCTTAATCAAAAAGGTGAGAAAGAAAAGCATATTTGAAAATGAGTCAGTGAATAAGTTATGGGTTGTGGAACTAAATGAGCAGAGAAAGAGCCAAATGATAAGATGATTACATGCAGAATGTCAGTGTTTGTAGAAGTTGTGAAACACTGGGGAGATTAGTCTCTGTATTCAAGAGTGATGGCTGATGTGCAGCATTTTTAATATGGCAAGAGAAATGAAGAATAAAATTCATTTGTAAGAATGGAGTAAAAAGGAAAACATCTGGTGAGATAAAGAACACAAATGCTTGCGATCTGTTGTTATGGTAACACATTTGTAAAATTTATATGACAATTTACATTACAAAATGTAATTATACAGAAATATATAATGGATTCCATATTTTATAGTCAAGGTGTTTCATTCTTTTCACTTTTGAATGATAGTGAGTTGTGGGAAGCAAGGGCTACCAACCCATGGTGCACATACTCACAAGCATTCTACACATGTGTGCACACATGCTTTCTCCACACATGTTTCATTTTGCCCCCCCCATCTCAGCATGTTTCCAAGCAATCTCCACTAAGACTGGTGTTAGCTAGCAGGGTTAGGAACTCAAGAAGCAGAAATTCTCTGTGCAGCTGACATGACCAGATGAGGAGGGAGGCAGTACACAGGAAGGTGCTGGTGCTGCAAGCTGTACATTTCTGTTTTAGAACATAATAGAAGAATGACTTTACTTTGACATTGTCTGTAAGCTTTCTTCTTTCCCAGAAATGAAGTGGACTTTTTAAAGCTTACTGACTTCCTGGCACTATTGTGTCTTAGAATCTGAGTGCATTAAATGTAGGAAGCGACCTGGTGAATTGAGCCATTCTTCAGACTGAGCAGATATAGGAGATTATCACATGGAAGATAAGGACAGGAGCAAAGTGGATTGCTCCTGTCCTTATCCTGTCCTACTGTGTGATCGCGCGAAAGATTTACCACATACGGTGCGTTTACCCCATTCTTCTCTGTCATTGAAGTGTAATGGCCCTGTCATTTGCTATTAACAGAAGTTTCCGTTAATACCAAATGACGGGGCCATTACACTTGACTGATGAAAGAAGAATGGGATAATTATGCTGTATGTGGTAATCTTTGGCACGATAATGTGAATAGGACAGGATAAGGACAGGAGCAATTCACTTTATTCCTGTACTATCCCCGTGTGAAAATTTCAGTATCCTGATCGGTAAGATTAGGTAGGCTCCTTGAGGGTGTTTGATATTACAGTCCGCCCTTGCCTTACATGTGGAATCCGTTCAGACCCCCCTGCATAAGGCAAAAAGCACATATGCTTGAGCCCCATTAGATATAATGGGGGTTGTGCTCGCTGTGCATGCCATTCACCCATCCTCCTGGTGGCCTTCCACTAAGCTGGAAGCTGCCTACAATGAGCCTGTGTGTGGCGTGGGCTTGGGCTCACTGTATTTAACACATGCGCAGAGAAAAGTGATGCTGTGGGGTGGGGGTAATATTGCAAGAGAACCTCTTTATGGAACCTATGCATATTAATGAATTAAATCTCTATAATGCCTCTGTGAAATATTGCAAGCCTATTGTGAAAGTATAATGACCTACTTGCTCTGTTTGTATTTCAGTCTTATATCACTAAGTCTTTTTTTTAAAAAAGTTAATGCCTCTAAAGAAGGAGACTTCTCATCAAAAGTCATAACAATTTTGATTATTTTTCACTGTCATGTTTAGAAATTTTAAAAAGTTGCAAACCACTTTACAGCCTGTCTTAATGACAACACAGTTGTGCAAAACGTCCTTTATCTAATGAAAATGCTAAAGGTCATTACCTCCAAATAATGTAACTATGTACAAGAATGTAAACAATGTTTTTGGTTGTTCTGTAAATCTTTTTTTAAATGGGATATTTTGGAGTTGTAATAGTTAAGTTAAAGGTACATCTTTAGACAAAAACCTAATAGCTTACTGGCTAATGTACAATAAAACAGCAGAACACCTACCTGCATTAAGCCTTAGAAAGAATGACTGGTTCCTCTTACCAAGGGTAGTGCTGTTCCCTTCTCCATGCAAATATTGTTGACTATGAGTCACTTTCCCTGCAATTTCCCACAGATTCTCAAAAACCCTGTTTGTGCAGTTTCTCTCCTTCCAAAAGGGTGGTGTGATGATAACTTCCTGTTTTGTTTTGTTTCTATCTTGACTTTCTCCCAATAGGGGACCCAAGCTGACTCATAACAGATTAAAAAACTAATAATAGTAGTAGAAAACAGTTTAAACACTATTAAATAAACTATTCTGTTAAAACAGTAGTATTTTAAAATGATGTAAAAGCATTTAAAATGTGGGAAACATATGAATCAGAGATAAGTCAATATCGTTCACCTTTGCCAGGAAGCCACACGAGTGTATTTTTTTAAAAAAGAAATTCCTCCGTGTTGAATAAACACAGGTAGTATTGTTATATTAAACAGGGGCCAAGTTCCAGCTGAGGCAGAACTGAATTACCTAGGTGTGGCAAAGACGCTTGAAATGTATGGAGTTGATCTTCATCCTGTCTACGTGAGTAATATTGTTTAAAAATAAAGGCATACATTGTGTAGCTTTACTGACTGTTGTCACAATCCCTTAATTTTTGTGGGCACTCAAGCTTAACACATGCAACTTTAAGCTCCTGGACTTTAAATATGAACCCTGCCAGCAGTGTGCGTGTGACTACCTGCAGATCCAGGAGCTCCCTGTGTCTTTTTTTTTGTACACCCAAGTGTTCTGGAAAGGGGAGGAAACTTTAAAGGGATGGTATTAAATAAACCCATATAATAAGAATTGATGCTTGGTGCAGGACAAGACATGAATGATATTCTTACTGTGAGGACTGGCCCCCTGCTTTCCATGGTGGGCAGTTAGATATAGATAACTATGTTTCACATACAATTACAGACTAGATTGGAAGTGGTCTTACTATGAAGGCAGGAAGTGTGTTCACCAGACCAGTGGCCATGCTGCCTGGGGATTTTCTGTGAGCTGTAGTCTGAAAGGTAATGTTTTAAAGTTTGGGGCATTGTGCCAAAGTACAGTTACTCTTGGGTTCAGTGAAGGAACTTCCCATCATGAAAGTCAAGTTAAGCAGTCAAGTAGAAGTTGAAAGCCGAAGTTGAGAATGAACATTTCAGTTCCCTCTTTTTCTTGAGAGGTACTTTAGGCACACACAAGAATTTATTATGACCTAAATCCAATTGCTTTCAAAACTGTAATAGATCCATTAAATCAGTTGCTGATAGTCAACACCTATGTAAACTGTATTGATTCAATAGTTTTACTTAGTTTGGACTAGGAATTGGCTTAAAGCCCATTTACCTACTGAGACTATATTAACTTGTTTCCTTTCAACAGTAGGCTCAAATGCCAAACCACAAATTGCGTTTGCAGTTCCTTTCAGTCTCAAAAGGAATTTGCCATAGAGCATAGTAGCTCAGTCCATTTGAATATATGGACCTGGCTATGCAGTTCTTTGGATTCTGGACAACTGTCCACTTGAATTGACTACGGAAGACTGATATCAAAAACACAATAACTCCAGTATTTTAATAAGTCAGTGCACTTCTTCTTCTTCTTCTTCTTCTAAGAAACGTTCAAATGGACATGAATACCTAGTTAGGAACAGCATGGATTAAGGAGACTTTCCGAGAAATAATGTGGTTGCATATCCATATAAAAAGCAATTAACTGTGCTGGAAGAATAATATGGATTACAAATCCAAAGGATTTATTTTAAGTGTCATTACAAGATAAAAGGAGTTTATTACAAAGGATATGTTCAGGCAGGAAATATGAAAGTAAACCAAGAAGCTGAGTAAGGCCCTTAAAAAGTTCACAGTAACAGGAAATGGCAGATAATTAGTAGTTCAGAGTTGCAGAGGCTATTGTTTTATATTCATGTTGAAAATTCCTTAAATTTACACAAATTTAATGAATTAAAAAAACGAATTAAGTATTATAATGCATGATCTGCTTTCAGTTGACCACCTTGGCAGCTGAATAGCTTTGAAATGTTCTCCAGTGTCTCTCTCTCTCCACAATGGGGCATTCAGGGAAGAAAAAGAGGGAACCCTCTCTAAAAGTATGTTTTATTTACATGTGTAGTATTAACTTTATTTTCCAGGGTGAAAACAAATCCGAATATTTTCTAGGATTAACTCCTGTAGGAGTGGTTGTATACAAGAATAAAAAGCAAGTAGGAAAGTATTTTTGGTAAGTATGCATATAAAAATAATGGGGTTTAAGAAATAATGGCCACAACCCTGCATTGGCAGATATGGCTACAAGATGTAACTACAATATTCTTCCATTTAAACCACAACCCACCCTTTCTTAGCTGCAGCCTCCCCCTCCAACTATTTCCTGGTTGATGGAGCTGGGAAGTGTAAGGGAATAGCAGACAAGCATCCAGTTATTTTTCTATAGCTAGATACATAGTGACAGGCATTTATAGGGCCCCCCGGAGTCATTTGGAGGTCCCCATGCATGATATCATGTTTATCTAGCATGTTAATCTAACTGAATACTTGTCTGTTTTTCCACTCCCATCATCTACAAAATGGCTGGGTTTGTTTGGAGAGGGGGTTGCAGCTGAGAAAAGGTAGGTTTGGGGGATGATTTTTTTCTGTTTCACAGTTGATAGAAGATCTGGACCTTTGCAGTGACCACAAAAAGTGTTGGGATGGTGTAACTCCAATTTATGCCATCATAATTCAGAAGCAGGATGCCAGACATTGTGTTCTTTATTAATGCAAGTTCTGTTTATAAAATATTTACATTATTCATATAGCTTCATAATTATATATCTCAATCTGGAAACAATAGTTTCACAATATTTTGCTCACCAAGTGGCTGTGCAAACTGTCTCTGAAGGACACTCCATCATCCCCAGATTGGGGCCACAGCAACTGCATGCTGCAGCCCCGATCTGGCCTTTCCAGGTGCAAAAAGGAAACACAAAAAGCAGCTCCTTTTTGCATCCTGGAAAGGCTGTGGTGTCACGGCTTTAAGGTGCTTCTTTGGGGCTGCGTTGTGTAAACATAGCACCAGAGGAGTGCCGTGATGCCTTGTGCCATGTGGAACAGCATGTGGTGTCATGCTGCCATGGGGGCAGAGGCGGGGTGTGCATTGTATGGATGCCATGCCTTGACTCCCCCCCCCCCCCCCCCCCCCCGGGATGGTCTTAATAGACAGTCTACACAACCCCATAATGAGTGTATTTAATTCCTTCTCTAATGAAGAAGTAGGCAGAATTATATTGCAACTTCCATGTACTTTCACCAGCATAGACCAAAGGGACAGGTGATGGAAGTTGCACTTCACCAACAGCTGAAGGGTCATACAGTTGTCCACACCTGTTCTAATGAGTCTTTTAACACTTATTATAGCAAAGAAAAACAGTCTGTAGTTAGCATAGTTCCTGCAACATTTTATCAGGAGCAATCTCTAATGCAGCTTCATTCAGGAGAAGGCATTTTTGATAAAACTGCTATGGAGAACCAAAAGAGTCCACTGATTTACCTTTTCCACTTGTATTCCAACTGTTAATGCCTGCCATGATTTCAGGATTATGTTATTTAGAGTTAGATTTTTCAGAGTTCATTCAATAGTGGATAGAATTTATTTATTAAAATACTGTTTAGCTGTCTCTCTTAGAAAACTACACCCTTCCTCATGTGTCATATAATATTTCTATTATTTAATCTGTGGTACTTTTATCTTTTTCTAACTGTTAGGCCAAGAATTACAAAGGTCCACTTCAAGGAATCTCAGTTTGAACTTAGAGTTCTGGGAAAAGATGTAAGTTTATATTTTTGTAGCCTGATTACAAAGATTATTAAGTACCTGGTCCTAAACACATTACAAAGAATGAATTTCATTGAATACAGTGAGATTTATTTTTAAGCAAATGTGATGTGGATTGTGTTTAAATGTATATAATAGCAAAACCTTCGTCTTTGTTCGAATGGTTTCTAACATGTCTTCTTAATACTATTTGTTCTTTTGAGAAACACAAAAGAGGAGTTTTATAGAAGAGATGATGATGCCATGTCCACTGCTAATTTGTCTGTTAAAATTGAGCATGGATTGTCCCATTCTTATAGGAGAATAGGACTTTATTTGTACCATCTATAGTCATAGTCTTAGACTGCGTAGAAATACTGTCCTACTTACTATAATTTATGCGTATATAATAAACTTGTCTGTAAGCGCCTTGAAATTATTTCAAACATTTAAGAAGATGAATAGAGATCTGGAAGCTTTCGAAAGGCAACATCAGTGCTTGTGGTAAAAAGGCTGGTGACTGATTTGTTGATTTGCTGTGGCTTTTAAATGAGACTTTACTATCGTGCTTATGATATCAAACAGCTTGACAGCACTCAAGTAATGTCAAGCCCTGACAAGAATGCTTTAGGGAAGTATTTCAAAGAAGAAAGATACAAAATATTTTGTGTACTTTCTCCAGATCATGCTTTTAAAAACTTATACCTTGAACTAATGAACTTTGGTTAGAAACTGTGAGTGTGAGTGGTGAGACTGTGTATTCCAATTCACATACCTCTTCTCCTTAGCCCAGTATATTCTAGTTTCATATTGCATTTCTCTACAGCCAATCTTGGTTAAAAGCATTCTAACCTTGGTTGCCTAATTTCCAATGTGGAATCATGACAAGGGTTACCATATACTGTATACTTGTCTGTAAGTTGACTTCATGTCAAGGGCAGGTTTGGGGCCAAAATTATGGATTTTAACACGACCCATGGATAAGTCAAGGGTAAAACTTAGAGGTATGAACAAAGTATCTAAAGGATGAAGCAATGGAAGGCAATGCCAAAACATTTACAAAATTCCATCAGGCATGTTTGTGCTCATACTAAAGGCTGGATGGATGAGAGAATAGAAGGGGAGTCAGTGATTCCAGGAGAGATTGTGCGCTTGCCTTTCGCCAGGTGATGATTCCTTTTTTAAAAATAAGAGTTAAAGTACAATACTTACATTGACCTGTGAATAAGTTAACTCATTTTTGGGGGTCAATGTTTTGACTAAAATTTCTAGACTTATACATAATTGTATACATAATTGTATTACAAAGCTAGCAAGCATGGTGTGTGTGGTGGAGATCAGCAAGACAAGTGACTTATTTTTTTAAGGAGGTTGTTTAACAAATATATTTAAAATATTTAATAGTACAGACTCTTCTATCAGGGTGTAAACAGAAAAATATAACTAGGAAAAGAGTTATAAAAGAACAGGGAAAGAATTTGTGTTGTGAGCTAATGCTTATCCTGCTTTTTCCATGTGGTGAATGAGCTTCTTAAGTAAAGTTCAGTTCTGACACTCTGCTGCCTCTCCTTATGAGATGGTTGCTGTCTTGCTTCACATTCTTTTATCCTTTGCCATAGACCCCAGTTCTGTACAAGAGGACAAACATATGAACTGCACTGTATCTCATGATTTCCAGGGGCACAGACAAAAATGAAATCCCACCACATCTTATCAGATCGCCCAGATTGAGTGTGTCTCCCTATAAATTAAGCTGCAAAATATTTTCTGCCTCTTTTTGTACTGATCATTGTTAAACAGGAAGCACAACAGAATGATAAATGGTGGCAGAGTCCAAACTGTCTAGTCCTGGAAGTGGTTACACCCAGAAAAAGATTGGGAGGAATCACATTCAGCAAACAGTTTTGAGCTTATGATATGGGCAGTCAGTACATAGCTAGGAGCTACATTTCCCTTTCCAAGAACTGTGGAACGGAGACATGTGGGAGGGCATGTCTTTCAGTACTCTGGAACGATATTGTAATAGATCTCTTATACCTGCTGAGCCTTCTGTCTTTCCAGGTACTGACTCTATCTTTCAGCTTCCACCTCCTTCCTTAGGAGAGGATAGTCTTTACAGAGTCAGTCATAGAGTGAGTGGCCCTAGGGAATGGTAATGCTTCCCCCTTGCCAGCCTGGCTCAGGAGCAGCTGTTGGGAGTCTTGGCTTAGGAATGTTGAGAGTTTAAGGTTTTCCTAGTTGCTTGAATTGTGTCAGAGCTCCAGACCCAGCACCTCTGCAGTTATTGTCAAGGTTGCTCCTTGCAGCTGGACAGGGTTCTTTTAAAAGAAAATTCAAATTGCTCAGTGGTGTGTGAGTGTAATTTATGTGTGTAGTCTTCAGCAGCACATACAAACACAACCTACACTTTACTCACCAGTAACAACTAGAAAGTTTGAGCATGTGACAGTGAAAGACACAGAGGTTCAAACTAGCTCTGAGAGTGAGGTTGAGAGTGGTAGAACGAAAGTGATTGTGCTTAGAAGAACTCAGAGAGTTAGAAAGCTTCCAGAGCATTTTGTTGTACAGAGTGTTAGAGCCTGTACTGTGGTAGCTGATGAGCCTGATAGTTTCCAGGATTTGCAGTGCTATCTTGAGAAGGAAAGAGAGAAGTGGTTTTCTGCAATGGACAGGGAGTATTTGTCTTTGCTGGAAAATGAAGTGTTTGATGTGGTAGACAGCCAAGAACCACAAAGTTGTAGGTTGCAAATGGGTTTATAAAAGGAAGGAAATGCCAGATGGCATGCAAAGGTACAAAGCCAGGTTGGTGGCAAAAGGTTTTGCTCAACAAAATTTTGAAAACTTTGACAAAACTTTTCCCCCAACAGTGAAGCCAGAGAGTTTGACGCTTTTGTTAGCTTTGGCTGCGAGGCAAGGAAAAATTATGAGACACTTTGACTTCGAGACTGCTTATTTGAATGCTAAATTAGATGAGGAGGTGTACATGGAACAACCTTTAGGGTTTGATAAGGATAGTGACAAGAAGGTGTACAAGTTGAATAAAGTCTTGTTTGGTTTGAAACCATGTCAGATGCCAGAACAAATGTATCCATGAAGAGCTTGAAAAGCTTGGGCTCAAATGCAGTGTTTTGGATGCTTGTGTGTACACGAGGACAGGAGTCACTTTGGTGATTTATGTGGATGACTTGTGCGTGGCAGCTCAGTCAGAACATGAGGTGCAACTAGTACAGAAAGAGTTGTCCAGAAAGTTCGTATTGAAGGACTTAGGCAATCTGAAGTCTTACCTTGGGATTGAGGTTGAATGGACTGAAGATGGCAAGTGTTTGCTAAGCCAGAAGAAAAAGATAGAGAGATTGATAGAGAAATGTGGTTTGCAGAGTGCAAAAGCAGTAAAAAAACCCAAATGATTCCTGGTTATGCCAGTTCAGAATCAACAGAAATTTCTGAGAATCCAGAATTGTTCAGGAGTGTGCTGGGCAGTTTACTATTTATTGCTAAAAATACTATACCTGACATTTCATTTGCAGTTAGTGTTTTGAGTAGGAAGGTTAGTGAACCAAAGATGGCTGATTGGACTGCAGTGAAACATGTGTTAAAGTATTTGAAGGGCAGTAAAAATAGGAAACTAGTTATTCAAGGTAGCTTAGAAAGGCTAGAATGTTTTGTAGACAGCTCATTTGCATCTTAACGAATGGACAGAAAATCAGTGACCGGTTTATTAATAAGATTTGCAGGAAGTCCAGTGATCTGGAGAAGCAGAAAACAAAATTGTGTGGCTTTGAGCACAGCAGAAGCGGAATTTGCAGCTTTATCAGAGATTGCAGGGGAAGTGCAATGGGTTAGACAGTTACTGGAAGATCTAGGTGAGAAATGCACAGAACCAACATTAGTGTATGAAGACTCACAATTCTGAATTGCCATGGCAGAAACCGAAAACCTAAAGTGTCACACTAAATACATTGGTGTAAGGTACCAAAATGTCAGGGAGATGGTCCAGAATGGTGTCTTGAGAATGGAGTACATAGATACCAGGGACAATGTGGCTGATATCTTCACAAAAGCATTGCCAGTGGAGAGACATGAGCAACTATCCTGTCTGATTGGTATGGTACCATGACAACACAACTCTGACACACAGGCATGACATAGATCTGTACATTTTGGAGGGGAATGTTAAGGTATAGAGTGTATGAAAATGTTCAGATGTAACATTTTGGAAATGGTTATTCACTTTGCAGAAGCCTGGAATTGGTTGACTCAAACCAGCAGGTGATGTCCAAGGTCACAGTGTGTGCCAGAGAGTACGTAGCAAGATGTAAATATACTGTGTCATCTTTGCAAGGGGGAAGATATTCCAAGATGCACAGGAAATTGTACAGGAAGGGGTTGAGCCAGATTGCCACATGGCAAATGTGTATATAAGCTCAGATGTCTGTTTGTACAGTTTTTGTTGGGTTTATAGTTGGTGGATGATGTTGGTGATTGTTCTCACGTGTGTCTTTGCAATAAATAAAGTGCCTCTATGGAGATAAGCCAGGCGTTGGTGTGCCTTTCTTCTAGCAGCTGTTTTCCTGGCATGGGCCAGCAGCTAACAATTGTTTATCTTCAACACAAGGCTTCCAAGTTTACTCTGTGCGCTCACGTTTGCATCACATTTGCTATAAAGTATAGCCAACACAGCTACCTATGGATGTTTTCTGGATTTTAAGATATTGCATTATAGCTGCAACGGGAATCCAAAAGAGAGAGCCAATGGACTTGGACCGTATTCTTTGAGGTTTCTACCTCCAACAAAGATAAAACATTTTTTTCCTAAAATTGGGATTGCATTGGCATGTTTTACCTCAACACCACCGAAAGTTCAAAGATATATGCATCTGAGGAAGTAGACTGTAGTCTACAAAAGCTCATGCTGCCAACTTCTTTCTTTCAGTTAGTCTCAAAACTGCTACAAGATCTCTATACCTACCACCTAAAGTTTTCCTGATGCAAAAGCATGAATATTTCTTGAGAAATTCAGTATCCTCTGCCTAACAAAGGGGCCCGTGGCCTCACAAAGGATAGAGACATACTGGATTGCAAAGGAAATACTTTTTTGTATTGCAAATGGGTGTTAAATTTCCTGGACTTTGAGAATCTCCCAGTAGCCACATGGCCAGACGGAGCAAGTGTCAGCCTGAAAGAGATACCCCTCCATACCATCAGAGCTAAGAACAAAAACAGCAAAATGCAGGCCTATGACTAAAATCTTTAGTTTTTTTCTCCTGCATGGTTTTTAACACCTTGCCTGATGAAGAAGCCAGTGGAGATTTGAAAGCATGCAACGTGTATATTGTGCATTTTGGTTGTTCCAATAAAGGCATCACTGTTTGGTTTATTTTTGATGTTATTTGATTTGGTATATGACCAACATGGCTACCCCTGTTGTTCTTATTGATAATGTTGTTATATCCTGCCTTTTCCCCAGTTCAGAACTGAAGGCCACTTGCAACAGTTACAATGAACAGAGTTAAAATTTTTACAACATACTGTATATATATATATTTTAAAAAAACAATTAAACTACCATAAAAATTGACACAAATTAAAACAACAGCAGCAACAAATAATAACCTCCCTCCACACATGCATAATATGATGCAGTTATACACTTTTGTGTGGTATTGTATTATCATGTTTGGTTTTTTAAAAGACCACTTTGGTCATACAGTAGCTACATATGGAATTCCCTTTTAAGAATTTTAATTTTTATTGTAAATGGAGCTACAAAGTCCTGAACTGTAAGGAACCTCTTTGGTTTTGTCACTTCATTAAAGTGGAGCAGGAAACCTCCAATAAAAACAGAAGAAACCATTTATATTAGTAAAAAAGATAAATTCACTCTATATCCTCTGGTCTTCTATGTTGTCAAACAAACAAAAACCTTCATCCCCATAGAAAGAACTGAGAAAGAGATACCAAGACAAGGATTCCTGTGACCAGATAGTGTGCATTACATGAAAATCTTCCTGTTTTATAGTTTTTAGAAATAATTTTGGGGAGGTATACAAATACCTTGCTTTATTTTATTCACCATCCAAACAGAAAATATTCCAAAATCAGTGTCTTCCAATTTTCTGTTTTCTCAAATTGTCTGGGAAAAATTGGGAAAACTGTCTATTTTTTTCAATTTTTTCTTGGGCCATCACTTTTCTGTGTATATTTTATGTATCTGTCTGTGCATGTGACCCCTTCTTACAGTTAGGAAGACTATGAACTTCTGCTTTAAATCTAGACCTGAGAAATCTTAGCACAGGGAATACTGTCAGAGAGCCATTTTGACTGCTACCGGAGAAGTTCTCTCACATGTGCCCAGGGGTGACACTAGAGAGGAGTGAGGGAGTGGGCCCCATCAGGTTACACTCTAAGTGGGGGGAATCATACCACTGCTCCCCAAATATCTGCCTTTTTAGTAGAAATGGGCTGGGGCATTTGCCTGTGTCCCTTTAAAACACTGAAGAGAGAAAGACTTACTAAACTTTCACTTATACCACATAAAACTATGTACATGTAAATACATTTTATGTTATTGTAATTTAAAGGTATCATTTAAAAATTTTTAAGCTTTTTATGTTACAATTATTGCCACTACATTCAATGATGTATGGGAATTATGATTTATGAGGAACATGAATACGAAAATAGTACTAAGAATTCTGTATGGTGTGGTATGGGAAGAGACCTGTGGGGGAGATGACGCCATGAGTTACTGCACCAGGTGACACCAACCCATGTACCCCAAAGTTCCATATATTCAGTCTGGATTTTAACAATTCTCTTTGGACATTAGACCTCACTCTAGGCCCAGTTATACCCCCATCTTCATATTTCTGGTTGTTTTTAAAAATTTATCTGAATTTTAAAATATGCCCATCATACAGAATTGAGAATTTTTTCAAGGGTGAAGAAGAAAGGCAATTAGAAAGCAAGTCTAGTTCCTGCTGTGCTTGCTGGAAAAATGTCCTGGTCAGATAGGATTTCTTTATTTTCGAACAGAGTCCAGTTCAGTTGTAATTATTGTGAGTTTTTCCATTGTTTTTGGACTTCAGAACAATTAGGCATTACATAAATTATATCAGAGTTTTCACTCATTGACTTGTTAAATGTGTTCTGTCTAATAAGTAACTTCATTAGGTTTTTAGAGGCATTCTTTTGAAGCATTCACTGAATTAAATTGACCATGGAATGCCATCTGAAAACTAGTATGTTTTTAGGCATGCATGCCTTCATCTTAATTTTTCCTTTTTAAAGAAAAATCTGTAACTTACCCAGATGATGGATGTGATTTCACAAAGAAACTAATGATTTGTCAGTGCCACCATTGTTTGCTGGATACACACTACACCTCAATAATGAATACTTCAGAGATGTTCTTCTTATATAAATACTGTTCAGTTATTCTGTGACTTAACTAGATTTTTTTTAAAACAAGCTTTATTTCTGTAATGTGGAGAGTTATACTGCCACCAGAATATGTAGGCTTACTTCAGATATACTTTTTAATTATATGGATGCCAGTGTCACAAGAAGCATATTTTAGCTGTAGAAATCTGATGCATGCATGCATGTGTGTTCCCAATACACACACAAAATTAAACAACAGTCAGCATCCTGTCAGTGACATACCCAAATATATCTTAATTCTGTGTATTTCTTTTTTTAGTCACCAAGTAGGGCAATATTTTCTTCCATCCTCCAGAGTGACCAAACCCCTTCAGAGCTTGTTCCCAAAGTGTGCTTTATTTGGCCTGAGTGTTTCGGGCCATAGAAAGTGCTTCTTGAAGTACCTTTTGGTTTGCTTAGCTGCTTGAAATGATTTATGCTTTTTTAGTATCAAAACCATATGAAAAAGCCTGTAAGGAGATAAAGCATTGATGCAATTTCCAAAGTTACAACTTGTATTTCACCTGAAATACACAAACAGACATCAAAGAAGAATTGGCATTCGCATGCTCATACTGTCAATTGCAAATCCTATTTTTGTGTTATTTTATTTCAGTGTAATGAAACTTCCTTCTTTTTTGAAGCACACAGCAAAACTGCATGCAAACATTTGTGGAAATGTTGTGTAGAACAGCACACGTTCTTCAGGTAGGCAACACTAAAGTATCTATTACTGAATGATAAGAGAAGATGGATGCATCTTGGTGAGATGGAATGTTGTACTTCAACATTTAATTGTTTTTTGGCATTTGAAAACCATTATATTCAAAATCTATTCATTACCTGAGCTGTATTAAATATAGATATTCTATATGATTTTCTTACATTGGCCTGGATCCAACAGCTCCACAGCAAGTAGAAGGGAAATTGTCTTTGGCCCAATTTTGTTGATGCATGCATAGAAATTCACCAAATGCTACAAATGGGTAGTTCAAGTATGTTCATGTAATGGTCATAGTACTGTTTGTGCAACTGGAAATGCGTTTTTTAGATTTAGTATCACTTTCCTTGCACAGCAATCCAGCACAAAGTATAAAACATGTGTTTTTTTTCCAAGTAAAAGATGCCTTTTATATATGGAAGGACACACTTTGGAGTCCAGTGCTGTGTTTGCAGTAAGAACATCTAGAGAACAGTAATTCGCTCATTGTAAGAGACAGCAAAATAACAGAAGCATAACTTAATTTGCAAGAGTCTTCATGTTTGAGAGGATATTCAGAATTTATTCAATTTTGTTCATTTTGTTACCTAATTATGGTTAATACAGTGAATGTAAATTTTAGAATTGCTAGAATGTGGCCCTTAAAAAACAACAACAGAAATCATTCAAGATTTTTCTTGCAGAATATATTTTGAATTATAATGACCTTATTTTCAATGCTAAATTGCTAATCTTTTTAGCTAAATGAGTGAAAGGTTTCAATCAGTCCCCCCCCTTATCTGCTGCCAGTCTCCTGCATTGTACCTTTCACTATTCTGAAAGCTCCTGCAACCTGCAGGAGATTTTCAAGAACAACAAAGGTAAACAGGGAAGTTTTAAAGCTCTGTTCTAAGAATGTGAATTCTTATGCACTAATGGTACAAAAGATAGGATCAGTGTCTTTGTGTCTTTATAAAACAACTAAATATTAATACCAAAGGTTATTTGAAGATGAACTTGAATCCTGAGTAGAAAAAAAGAGTCTTAAGTTCAATTCCGTATTAAAAAAAAACATGATATGCTCAATCATTTAATTTCTCCCTCATTTCCTCCTATCTTTGGGCACTTGTATGTCACTGCACTGCCTTTATATATAATTTGAAATGACCAACACTATGCATTCTTCAGTATTCTTTGTCTAAAGTCTACAAGAAAGTTTACAAGAACATTTATTTGAAGTAGACAGAAATTATTTTTCTGGTAGGGTTCCCACACCCTTGCCTCGTCGTTTTCATACTTACAGCTATGAGGTGCTACTACTATTTGGATTTGCAACTCTTAACATATTTCTGTCTTAACATTTTTAATATATGAAAACATGTGTATTTTATCAACACTGCATAATTATAACAGTTTTATACCACTCAACTGCCATAACTACATCCTAGGAGTTTGGGTCTGATGAGGTACTTACAGAACTTTGCTAGAGAACTCTAATTAACTCCTGAATTACATTTTCCTAGGCTTATTGTTGTTGTCATTGTTGTTAAATGCCCTGGAGTCGACCTCAACTCATGACCCTGTGGATGAGACATTTCCAAGACTCCCTGTCCTCCACTGCTGTGCTCAAGTCCTGCAGACTCATGCAGTGATGATGATGGGGCAACAATAGTTCCCAAGACACCCTGATTTTTTTGGTGGGTTTTTCAGGCTATGTGGCTGTGTTCTAGAAGAGTTTCTTCCTGATGTTTCACCAGCATCTGTGGCTGGCATCTTCAGATGCTGGCAAAACGTCAGGAAGAAACTCTTCTAGAACATGGCCACATAGCCTAAAAAACCCACAAAAAACTATGGATGCCGGCCATGAAAGCCTTCAACTTCACACCCTAATTTAATTCCCAGTCTTTTTTTTTTTAAGGGTACATTGGGAACTATTGTTCAGTGGATTACTCTGGAGTTCTCTAGCAGAGGATTTGAAGAATATCACAGAATGATAAATCCTCAGATTCCACAGAATAGAGCCATTGCAGTTGATGGGTTATCAAACTGTTTCAGCTGTTTTGATATTCTCTTGTATTTTGTGGATCATTTTTCATTTCTCATATTGAAGTGAGCATAGAATAATGGTTTGAATTTTGGACTAGGACTCCTAGAAACCAAGGTTTGTATCCTTGTTTAGCCATAAAAACCCACTAGGCAACCTTGAGCAAGTGACTCTATCAATCTCTTGCTAGGAAAATCCTATGGAAGGGTTGAAATAAGTCAGAGTTGGCTTTAAGATACCTAACAACAAAGCTACATTTATACTGAGGCCCTCCCATTTGGTACTGTGCAATATTATACTATATTATGTTCAGGGAGAAATATTTCAGCACATTTTTGGGAGCCTGATTATAAAAAGTTAGTACTGCATCTGTAAATGTTCTACACAAGGTATTGTCCAATGATGCTTTTATCTTTTGTTACTATGTAAAGGAAAGAGCAAATGCTGATTCCTAAGACAGAGAGAGCACAGAAAAATCTTTAAAAGCATATTTATAGCCTCCAGGTCCCACTCCCAACAACAACTAGCTTTAGATTTCTGTCCAAATGAATATTATTTATAGTATTAAAAATGGTGTGGCCCCATCTAGTGGGTGTTATGCATGCTACATGGCTTCAACAGCGTTTTTTGGGAATTTTCCACAAGATATTTGCCATAGTTGCATAGGATTAGGAAAGATTTTTTGTTTTCTTTAAAAGGGTTTTCAATAAAGTTGTGATAGGCAAAAGATATAATAATTCTTCATACAGTTGCCCATGCTTACATCCTGCTGTTTTCAGTAGAACCTATATAGGAGTAACTATGTTCTGGAATAAGAACCAGCATGATGTAGTTGTTTGAGCATTGGACTATCACTCTGGAGACCAGGGTTCAAATTCTCATTCAGTTATGAAAATCACTGGGTGACCTTGGGCAAATCACACTCCCTCAGCTTCAGTGGAAGACAAAAGCAGCTCCCCTCTGAACAAATCCTGCTAAGAAAACCTCGTGATAGCTCCACTTTAAAGTTGCCATAAGTTGGAAATGACTTGAAGCCCCACAACAAATATTTTGCATTACAGTATATGTGAATAATTCAGATAAGTTTTTAAATCAATCAAGATGACCTTTATTCAGGGGCTCCCCCAAATCAATCAGTGGAAACATGAAGTTCTGAACTGTGGCTGGAATGTGTATTTATAGGATTAGAAGTCTTACTGTGTACCATGCAGTCATCAGATCCTGAGCTTTGGTAATATTTATGATATGCTGTCATTAAACAGCTTTGTGTTAGCAGAGAGCTAATGTTCCAGACATACATTTCATATTAATTCACTTCAGTATAACTTCTTGCTTTAATCCACAGAGAGTGTGCTGTGATTATATTTTCTTGAAATAGAGGAGATAGTTTTGATTAATAGAACTTAAGCATGATTCTCTCCTTGTTAGAAAACGATAAGAAAAATAATGTTGACTTTTCTTTTATCTGAAGTCTCCCCTTTAGGTTCATAGGATTTTTAATCATAAAGTTATCAGCAAAAGACTGTAACTGTAAATATACTTTTACAAGCAACCTTTAATCTTTCTTGTTTTTCATTTCATCACAATATGCCACATGTAACTGTGAAATAATCTTATTTTTAATTGAAACAGAATGCCAGAAAATGAGTCCAATTCTCTGTCAAGAAAACTTGGTAAACTTGGATCTCTGGGATATAAGCACCGGTATAGGTAAGTCAAGCTTTTTAAACATTTATTTCAGACCTTCATTTGAACATTTATTTGCTTCTATTTATTACTATGCTACCTTTGCTTCCAGATAGGACTTTCTGTCTTCTACTTTATCTAGGGCAGCTATCATCTATATTGTCTTATAGGAGCAGCTTTAAAAAATTGTTTGCACTCAGTTCTTTCTGTATATTACATATATTGTGAATGCAGATTTTTCTGAAAAATTATGGCTACAATATGCTTTGAGTTACTGTGTCAGAATGCCTTAAGACACAGGTGAGTAGGTCCGTACGTTCTCCTCAGCCACTCTTTGTGTGACCCATAAAAAGTAGGAAGCATTGTTAATTTTTTTCCTGCAGCCCAACTGAGTGGACATTAGCTGAGTAGTCAGGAAACTATTTCAGAGCTCCTATTAGATCTTATTTTAGGTTTCTTTTTGTGGGGGGGGGGGGGGGGAGGGGACTGGCACCTTTAGCCTCCCCACCCTCCGTTATCTTGATACAGCTAAATGCCATCAGTTTCCTGCTAGTAATAGTGATGTGGTTAGAGTATTCTGAGTCAGGATCACTGGGGTGGAATTGGCTTTCTTACACACAGAGTTGAAACCTTTGTTTCCTCACTGCTAACAACTTATTTTTATGGCTATGAAGCCTTTAGTTTTAGGTATGGCTTTCTGTCTTCTACTTTATCTAGTACTAGGAGAGAAATGATAGACCCTGGTGAATCACTGGTGGGTCAAGGCTTTTTTCCACCCTCACCCCTACAGTTTTATCCCTAGCTCTCAGCAGACAGGGAGAGTAGATTTATACCTTGCATCCCTTGTTGTTGAGATGTATGGACATCTCTCTGTCTCTGTTCTGTGTCCAACCTAGAGTTTTGTGCTTCGGGACCCCCAAAATCGTCCGCTCTTTATTTAATACTTGGCTTTACAAGTTGCAGTCTGCTTGAACCCCAAGTTACCTTGCTGATTGGAGTGGAAGAATTGTAGCTTTCTGCTCAAAAAACTTGGTTTTCTTACTAGATGTGGAGAGAAAAGAGGATATGTATTTGCACACACATCTGAAATAAGGAAAGAGTGCTCCTCTTTGACTCTTCCCTTTAGAAAGAATAAATGAATAACAGGAACCATGCTGAATGACAACAAGTACTATTCAGTGGCTTGTTAATTTAAAGGGGCTAAAGGTTCTCACTATAGACATGGATCTTTGGGGTCTTTTATGTAGTGTATGCAAGGCTGGATTGTGTGTGTACATAGGGGTAGAGTGTGTATAAAGGTAGGATTTATATATTCCTAGCCCCTCATGGTGTAGTGGTTTGCACATTGGACTGTGATTCTGGGGTCAAGGGTTTGATTCCCTGCTCAAGCATAAAAAGCCAATGGGTGACCTTGGGCAAGTCACACACACCCCAGCCATAGAGGATGGCAATAGCAAACCCCCTCTGAAGAAACTTACCAAGAAAATCCTATGATAGGTTCACCTTAGGGTTGCCATAAGTGAAAATTGACTTGGAGGCACACAACAACAATAACAACAACAACAACATTTCCATTTGAGACAAAGCAGCATAGCTCTGTGCATCCTCAGGGCCACACTGCATACTACTAACAGATCTCATTGATGCCTAGATCACCAGAACTAGGAGTCATGGGCTGCTTTTGGTTTAATTATAAGTCATTCCAAGGTCCAGCATCAGGTTTTACCATTCTTAAAATAGTAAATAACAGGCATTGACATCTATGGAAGCTAAGAAAGAAAGAAAGAAAGAAAGAAAGAAAGAAAGAAAGAGAAAAACAAAAAAGGAATGCACTTTGAGCTTTTTATACACAAACCTTGGAAATGTTACATTTTTTGGACTACTACTCCCAGAATCATCACTTGGAATGGTAGTCCAAAAAGTGTTTTCTTTAAAAAACAAAACAAAAAACAAACCTCTGCATTCACCGTTTCTTCTAACTAAAACAAAATTGTTCAGCAAACATTTTAAGTTAGCTTCTAATTTTTTTAATTGATTATGTGTGCACTATTTTATTTTTTAATATGAAATGATTTGATAGCTATAGCAGAAGTTACAGAATTAAGTTGCTTTGGAGGACAAAAGGCACACTCCAATGTCAGAGTATCATAACCTTCATTTGGAAGGGCATATAAACTTGGTGAAGTCAAAGAGTTTCATGTAGGGTTGCCATAACTGTCCATTAAAACCCGGGACAAAATGTAGGGCAAAATCTAGACCAAACTGTAGGACAACTGCAGGACAAAACTCAGCCCAAAATGTAGGACATTTAAGATCCTCCATTTTTCTTAAATGTCCTGCAATTTGGTCTAGATTTTGTCCTACATTTTGTCCCGGGTTTTAGTGGACAGTTATGGCAACCCTACCATGGCCAGTGTCCATAGTTTTCTGTGGGTTTTCTGGGCTACGTGGCTGTGTTTTAGAAGAGTTTATTTCTGATATTTCTCCTACATCAGTGGCTGGAATCTTCACAGGGTGGTGGCATGGAAGTATGTGGGGTATACAGTATATACTTGTGTGCCCTTGGTTGGGAGGAAGTGATTTACATGTTAATCTGTATGTTGATCTGTTGTTGAATGGTTAGGCCTCAGGATGGGAGAATTTGTGGGGAGAATATGTATGTCTATTTAATTAGCAATGGACTGTCTGCAGTGACACCCCCTGAACTTGGGTGTTGTTCATCTGCATGTATTGAGTCATAATTTTGGTGTTCTTCAAGACTGGTGGCTAAATTTGGTTTAATTTCAGTGTTTCTTCTTTCCTGTTGAAGTTGCCCAAGACTTTGTGGATTTCAGTGGTCTTGTGCATTCTGACCTGGTAGTTGTTGGCATGGTCCAGAATTTCAGTGTTTACAAATTATATTCTATGCCCTGCTTGGTTTATGATGTGTTCAGCTGCTGCTGATTTTTCTAGCTGGTGCCTCAATTCAATGTGGATGACACTTTCACCATTTGGAGCTACGGAGAAGATTTGACCATGTTTTCAACCCAGCTGAACCACACCCACCCAAACATCCAATTCATGATGGAAAAAAGAAAAGGAAGGAAGATTACCATTCTTGGATATCCTGGTCATCCACAAACCAAACCAATGATTTTGCTACACAATATACAGAAAACCTACACACACGGACAGATACCTACACAAGAACTCCAACCATCACCTGGATCAATGAAGGAGGACAATAAAAACACTGGTAGACTGTGCAAAAAGGATCTATGAACCCCACTCCCTGGTGGATGAATTGAAGCACCTAAACCGGCCTCTACAGGCTAATGGTTATTCCAGCTCAGGAATCAAGGAACATGAGAGACACTACAGACTAGGTCAGCCAGAAAAATCAGCAGTAGCAGAACACATTATAAACCACACTGGGCTTCAAATGCTATTTGAAAACACTGAAATTCTGGACCATGCCAACAGCGATCAGGTCAGAATGCACATGGAAGCGACAGAAATCCATAAACACCTGGACAACTTCAACAGGAAAGAAGAAACCCTTAAAGTAAACAAAGTTTGGCTACCATTCCTGATAAACACCAAAATCAAGATCCAACATGTGCAAATGAAAACCACCCAGGGTCAGGGGTTTTTCCAGCAGACAATGGATCACTAAGGGACTCATCAGATTGCCGCAAAAGAGGGGCGGGACGCCGCCCTTTTCCTAGCTGGATTTGCAACAACTGCACACCGTAGCAACTACACACCGTGGCCCCGAACCAGCCTTTCAAGGTTGCGAAAAGGAGCCGCAAATAGCTGCTCCTTTTTGTGCCCTCAAAAGGGCACCATAGCCTTGGTGGAATGACTATATGGCGCTCCTTCAGTGCTGTGTCACATGAAGGCAGTGCTTGAGGAGCACCATGATGCTGTGCGCCATGTGGTGTGGCATGTGGCGACATGGTGCCCTGGGGGGGGGTGAATCAGGGCATGCCACGTCATCTGGACGTGGCCTTTCATGGTTTAATTAAATAGACACCTGAAGGCCTTGCCGTTCAACAACAGACCAAGACAAAGATTAGCATGTAAATCAATTCCTCTCAACCAAGAGTCACACAGTATATATAAGGTACTCACTTCCATGCCAGCATTCTCTGAAAATGCCAGCCACAGATGCTGGTGAAGCACCAGGAATAAACTCTTCCAGAACACAGCTGCATAGCCTGAAAAACCCACAAAAACAAATGATAAATAAATACATGTAATCTAAAGAACAGTACTGAAAACACACATACAGTCCGTCCTCTGCATAAGGCGAATTCCGCCTGTGCTCGAGCCCCATTGGAAACAATGGGGCTCGTGCGCGGCGGCGCAGGCACGCGCAAGGCGCAACGGGCGCACGCGCCCATTCAGTTGAATAGGACGCGCCGCCCCTTCCGCCCCGCGCATGCCCCGCAGCTTGAGCGCGTATGCTCAAGGCCGCGTATGGCACGGGCGCACTGTACTCAAAAACCTTCACAGACACACGGTTCCCATTTATTTTATTCACTAATAAGGATTCATCTAAGGATTCACAGTGTTGAAGCTGATTAGTAGGAACTCTGACATCATTTCCTCAGGCTTCCCTGTTACTCTGAGTTTAGCTACAATCATCAGAAGAATAGGGAGGGGGCAGGGTGACTTGCCCAGCACCAGTTTATTCTTGTGAGGTATCCCCTTTCTTTAATGCAGTGTGAATATTTGGCAGTGGCTTAGTTTTGAACAAGCAATAAAGGTCCATCAGCTTTACAGAAGTTCTACTCTTAATGGAACTTAAAACTCCTAGATCTGGTTTGTTGATATGCACACCTTTGTCAGCAGTTTTGGATACTACCCAGGGACCTGGTTGTATGGACTGTCAAGATTAACACCTGTAGCACTTCAAAATTTATCACTACATCACTGCCCAGCATAGGGCACCAAGAACTGGAGACAGTGTTGACAGAAGTTCACATTTTAAATGTCAAGCAGTATTTTTGTTAGTAGTGTTAACAAAATACTGTAAAGAAATGAGCTATTTCACAACCAATGCTTGGTAGGTTTTCCTATTGTTATACAATAACTTAAGACTGCAGTATTTCAGTTTCAACGAGGGCAAAGCTTGCCAAAGTTTGTTTTTGATGATGCTAAGATAATGCTGAAGCATGCAGCACTTTTCTAAATAATTCCCAGTTACCAAAACAAATGTAGTTGAAAGGCTAAAAAAACACTCAGGTGGATTTGTCTAATGACCGAAGAGCAATTACACTGTGTGGAGAAAGAACCCTACAATTATTGAGTTGCTCATATGAATAATCTCTGCAGAGACATGCTCTGTTTTGCCAACAGAATGCCAGTCAGGAGCCAAGAAGCAAAGTGTAGATTTTTCCCTAAGCATCTGCACATGTGTGTACTTAGTTGACTGTCTGTACACTCAGCTGTGTAAGCAAAAAGTGTCATAAAATGCGTTTCATATATCTTTCATATTTTATATCAGTTGGCTCACTACCCAGAAAAATATGAACTAAACGTGCCATTCTTTAGCCCCCTAAAACTTTCTTAGGAATGTCTAAAAGAGTTTAAAACAAGAACAGGAAGAACCATCTTGGCAGCTCTTACACATAATACACCTAACAAAAATTCAACAAGCAAAATATCCCAGTCTCTAAGTTGAATGATGTGCTTCATACACTGTTATGTTTTGTTTAGCAGAACTTTAAATAATTAGCTTGATATATGTTTAAATGTGTATCTTACGCATACCAACTTTGTTTAGAAACAGATAAACAAATGTTTATACTATTCTGTTGTTATACACTATTGGCTAAATCTGATGTTAAATTTAGCCAGAACAAACCCATTGAAATGAATAGGATGTTAGTCACAATTTTGATAGGTTTACCACTAATTTACCCCTAGTTTTCCTTTATTATGTTTCCCCCCTTTCATTTGTTCACAGTAAAAACATTTAATAGAAGGCCCACAAATAAACACACATTTATCTTTTTGGAGAGGCAGGCTAATTTTATTGAAAGCTAACAAAGTTTACATGATTTTCTGTGGGTTTTCTGACTATGTGGCCATGTTCTGGAAGAGTTTATTCCTAAATTCACCTGCATCTGTGGCTGGCATCTTCAGAGGGAGGTGGCATGGATGTATGCAGGGTATATGTACTTGTGTGACCCTTGGTTGGGTGGAAGTGATTTACATGTTAATCTGTCTGTTGTTGAATGGCAAGGCCTCGGAGTGGGAGGATATGCGGGAGCATATGTCTATTTAATTAGCAATCCATTGTTTGTGAGGAAACCTCTGACCCGGAGTGGTGTTCATCTGCATGGAGCCCTGGTGGTGCAGTGGTTAAATGCCTGTACTGCAGCCACTCACTCACAAACCACAAGGTTATGAGTTCTGTATCAGCTAGGGGCTTCAGGCTGATTCAGCCTGGCATTCTTCCAAAGATCACTAAAATTAGTACCCAGCTTGTTGTGAGCAATTAGGTTACACTTTGTAAACTGCTTAGTACATCAGTAAGCAGTATAGAAATGTACTTGCTAATCTTGGTGTTCTTCAGGACTGGTAGCCAAACTTTTTTACTTTCACTGTCTCTTCTTTCCTGTTGAAGTTGTCCTGGTGTTTGTGGATTTCAATGGCCTCCCTGTGAATTCTGACCTGGTAGTTGTTGGCATGGTCCAGAATTTCAGTGTTTTCAAATAGCATTCTATGCCCAGTTTGGTTTATGACGTGTTCTGCTACTGCCGATTTTTCTGCCTGGCTCAGTCTGCAGTGTCTCTCGTATTCTTTGATTTGTATTTGGATGTTGCTTTTAGTGGTTCCCATGTAGACGTGCCCACAGCTGTACTGTATGCTGTAAACTCCTATGGCAGTGAGAGGGTCTGTCCTGTCCTTCGCTGAATGCAGCATTTATTGGTTTTTCTTGGTCAGTCTATAGTTCATTTGGATGTTGTCTTTCCTCATCAGTTTCCCTATTCTGTCTGTGACTCCTTGATGTATGGTAAAAATACCTTCCCTTTGGGTAGTTGCAAGTCTTCACTCCTATGGATTTTTCTGGGTCTGGTAGCCCTTCTGATGCCTGAGTTGGAATAACCATTAGCCTGTAGAGCCCAGTTTAGGTGCTTCAATTCATCTTCCAGGAAGTGGGTTTCACAGATCCTTTTTATCATTTATTTGTCTGATTCCATCTGTCTATCTGTTCGTTATCCATATCACGTTTGTTGTTATGCAGGCCTCAGAAGAGAAGAGATTTCATAACTATACTCTTCCTTTTAAACTAAGGAAGCATTTTATGTTGGTTCTTGGATAATTTCCTTAGGAAAAATATCAAGAAGAAGAAGAAGAAGAAAATAGCAGAAGTCCTAGCCAACTAGCTAAAGTTTTGCTTCAGAACAAAATTATATTGAATAGCACTGTGGATAGCACAGCAGCTATGTAAACAGGAATATTGTAACTTGAATTGTGATCTAGAGTCCTTAGGCTACTGGGAGGTTTCTGTAAGACCATCAAGTCATGGTCTTGGAACCCCTTCCACTCTCATTGATGTAACACAGTGGGCCCTCGGTATCCACTGGGGGAGTGCTCTCAGGACCCCTTATGGATACAAAATGGATGCTCAAGTCCAATTAAATACAATGGCATAGGTAAAGTGATGTCCCTTATATACGTTGGCAAAGATCACGATTTGCTATTTTCAAAATATTTTCAAGCCATGGATGGATGAATCCATGGATAACGAATCCATGGATATGGAGGGATAATTGTAATGGGGGGACTGAAAAGGAAAGCAAATTATATTTTACTTGAATCAATATAATAATAATTAATCATTTAGTATATAGTAATAATTAATCATTAATAAAATTGCTAATTTAGATGTGTAGAACTATGAATCTGGGCTGTCATTCTGGGAGGAAAAAGGCCGCCCCTGTTGATTTCCAGCAAATTCAGAAGAGTAGTAGTGCAAAAAGATAGCTTTCCCAAGGCCTGGAAAGCATGCCGAATAAAAAGGGAGTTTCACTTAGCTGCTTTGCAGCATTTACTGTACTTGATAAGAGAATAAGGACACTAAAATAAGTGAAAAATGAAGTATTTTTTACACAATGCTAACACGAGAATATAATCTGTGTTTTTCTTTTTGTTGTTTAATTATATAAAATTTTATTGACTTATTATGAAAATGTGGAATAGTATGAGCTTTACATTGAAATGAAGTAAATGATTCACCTCCTCCCAGATATGTATAGGTGAATCATTTACTTCTCTAGGTGTTGAATATTATAATGCCTTTTTCTTTTTTTCTGATTAAATATATTTTGTTGCATTTCCTAGTGGGAGAACAGCTTTACAAATGAACAGGGATCTTTCCATCCAGCTTCCTCGACCTAACCAAACTGTTGAAAGAAGTCGTAGTAAGACTTATCCCAAAAGAACATCAAAACCACAACCAGTTGGTAAGCCATTTTAAAATCGAACAGTAACTGTTTATACGTTAATATAAGAAAAATAAAATTTGACAATAATGCCTTCAGGGGTAAATAGCAGCCATGTTTGTGGCTCTTCTCAGTGAAAAGCTGGTGTAAATTCCTGCTCTGGATTGAAGTCCCTGGGGCTGTTTTTTCTCCAGAATCAAAGCAACTGCTTTAGGTATGTTTATTTAAACACCCAACCTATGTCATTTAGCCCTAACTAAGTTAACTGAAGCAAAGCCTTCTCTTTTGCAATTGATAAGGTGAGAATTAAGCTGATGTTGGGTGCTTTTGAAAAGCTCTTTTTAAAAATTAAGTGTCTAATTTAAATGCTAATAATTTCCATACATATTTATTTGAACAGCCATGTAGATAGTAGAGGAATACCCCTGTGAATTTTAAAAATATTGGGAGGGGAAATTTGGACAGGAAATCTTGACATGTTCTCCTCCTGGGATTTCTCAAAAACCTCCTGCTGCAAATGCTAACAGAACTGAAGAGCTGGGTATTTGTATGGCCTGAGAATATTTTATGCTTTGTTAACTTTCTTTGATGTTTAACAGAAGTTAGTGTTTCCAAAAGTATCATTACGTCACCAAGTAGGTTTGGAAGTAGCCTAGGGAGAGATTGTTCTTCTCTTTCTCAGAAAATGTAAGCAATTCACATTGTGTAACTGTGTCAGGAAGACACACCTTTCCTTACAGATTGTTACACATTTACTAGTTTAAACAAGACAGCAGTTTCCTCTGGAAACACCTTGTTTTGTCATATGGCAATGTAACAATGTAACATTGTCATGCTCTGTGACTGTGTGTGTTCATTTAATTTTTACTATTGCTTTGCCTCTGTTCTCTTCCACTTTCTGTCTTTTCTGTTGAAACATTTGAAAGTGCCGCTAAGAACAGCACTTTTAGTCTGTTCTTATTTATTTATTTTTATGTTGCATATAAAATGGAAGGGAGGTGGTTTAAAACTAGATAATTGGTGCAACTCATTAATTTCCAGCCCGCAATGTTGGTGCCTCACATACAGCGGACACTGATACCCTGAGGCACTTCTGTATTGGATTGGATTGAGGATTGTGGACCTGACAATGGCAGTAGCATTGTGAGGGCTACAACTTGCCTTTGTCCCTGGTGTTGAGCTGTTGATTTATTTCTCATTCAAAAGACAAGAGTAGATTGGCACAATCTATGACCTACCAAGGCAAATGAAGCCTATTGGCCATGCATTATGTCCCGATACATATTTGGCACAAGACCCAGGCGTACCATTAGGGAGAGTGAGGTACATACTTCCAGCAGTGGATGCTGAGAGGCAGGAATGTTAGCTATACACCATCCCTTCTGAGTGCTCATGCCATTCCCCTTTGCTGAAGAACATAGCCACGCGTGTTACAAGCCTGCTGTATTCAGAGCTACAATGTTCCATTGCTTGTGCTGAATTAAGAGTCAACTGCCAGGACAGTTTGCCTCTGTATGTGTAATGAAAAGCAGCAGTTTGTCTTTGCCCTCAGGCAGCAAAATACTTTAGGCCAGCCTTGCGCCCTGATGACAGTGAAAACAAAATGATCAAGACTATGGTGGAGCTTGACTGATTCAAAGGCCCACTCATGCCCTATAGAATTGTGCATGTGCACATTAGACTAGGTTGTCTTGTGTCTGCGACTTGACTCAAAGTTAGATCACCATTGATGTAGTTTTTCCTATTGGCATAAAGTTGTGAAATGTAAAAGATTTTAATGTGTCAGCAATGGAATAAATCTAGGTCAGTTCCCTAAGAATGGACAACAGCGCTGGCCCTGTTGTGTGTAGTTGTCAGTAACAGCACAGTTTTCTATTGAGGTAAACATCCTGCAGTTTTGTCAGATTTTAAACCAAAGATATACAATAATTCTGAAATAGTCAGAAGCACAAGTCCTAATCATTTCAGCTTTGTACTCCTCAGATGAATAAGTGGTTTCTGTACTATATATTACTATTGCTATAAAGACACTTTCTTTATGATACAATGTGTAATGAAGTACTAAAAGATAAATATAGCAAATTCATTGATAAAGCTAATTTAAAGTTCTCAGTATTGCAAATGTTACATGTAAAGATTATATGCTTAATACAGTGCGTCCTTTCCTTACGCAGGGCTTTTCTACTAATTGTTGTTTAGTTTCATTGGATGTCTTTCTGGTACCATGATGACTTCTGCAATCAGCATTCATATATAGTTACTTGTGTGTATTTTTTTAAAAAAAATCATGCATAGATTTTGTAAGAAACACTGAGTTGTAGACAAGTTCCTAACAACTTTAGAAACAAAACCAGAACCATTAATGCAACGATACAAAGACTGGTATGCAAGGTTAAAAAGAACTATTATAATAATTAGTGCAAAGAAATAGAAGACAATGACAAACAAATGAAGAATACAGACCTCTTTCACAAAATCTGGGAAGTTAAAGGGAAGTCAAACCAAGGGTTGGGATGCTCTACAACAAGAAAAAGAACATGTTACAAGACCATGAAGAAATAAAAACATGTTGGACACAATACACAGAAGATTTATATAAAAGAGATGAAAAAATGACATATGGAACGAAGAACCATATGAATATCAACCCCAAGTTCTAAAAATCAAGGTTGAAGCTACAATAAGAGAAATATGGAAAAATAAACCTCAGGAAAAGTTCAAAGATATAGCCATGTTAGTCTGTAGAAACAGTATGTAGAGAGATCTTGTAGCACCATTGAGACTAACTGAAATAAAGAGGTTGGCAGCATGAGCTTTTATTAGACTTCAGTCTACTTCCTCAGATGCATCTGCGGAAGTAAACTGAAGTCTACAAAAGGTCATGCTGCCAATTTCTTTATTTCAGTTAGTCTCAAAAGTGCTAAAAGACCGCAGGAAAAGGTGATATTCTGGTTGAATTGCTACAATCTATACAAACTGAATTAACTCTAGTGCTAATTAATATATGTAAACAAATATGGAAAACAAAAGGATGGCCAGCTGACTGTAAACTATCAATATGCATCCCAGTCCCCGCAAAAATAGAGACACAAAAGACTGCAGCAACTATGGGACCATAGCATTAATCCTCCACACAAGCAAAATTATGATCAAAATTCTCCAAAAACGACTCCACATACAAGGAGAGAGAAATCACAAAGGTGCAAGAGGGAAAAGAAGAGGCAGTAGGGATTGCATTGGAAATACACTTGTCTCTCCCGATTCACAGGGGATCCATTCCAGACCCCCATGCAAATTGGAAATATTGCAGATATTCAAGCCCCATAGGTTATAATGGGGGTGCGCCTCTGCACATGCATCCCAGGTGCACACCCCATTTTGTCCGTCCCCACTTGTCATCTGTGAAGGACCCATGGCTCTCTGAATCAGGGATACTTAGCTTTTCCAGAATCATGGGCCACTTGGAGAATCTGATGAAAACTAAGGGGCTCCTCCATTGACAAATGCACTTAAAAACAAAAAATTGAAATAACTTCAATTTTCAAGAACAAATGTCTTGTAGAAAAAATGAAAAGCACAAAACTTGATGAAACCTCTACATTTATTTTAAATTGCAATAATAAGTACAGTGCAACAATCTTTGATGATCTTTCTCAAGAACAAAATAAAATATTTCAGCTCACAAATCATTTTAAATAATGACAGCTTCCATTTAGGAAGTATTCCCAGATAAACCTTTTAGACTGTGTCATCAAAATATCTATTAATGTCTCATACTGTAAAAAACACATGCTGTTAGCTGAGAAAAATAATAGATTTTTGCTTAGTCAGAAATATCACTAAGTTTCAAAAATGAAGATACATGTAAAAAGGATAGGTTAAAAAAATGGAATGTAGAAATTTTTCAGGTTTATAATTAATTATATTCCATAGCACTATCTTGGCATTTTTCTTAAAATCAAAAATATAAATTGTCATTTGCATTTTTGTAATGGTTAAAAAACTTTAATCTGTATAAAACTGTGTCTCCCAAAGATTGGTACTGCACCCCTCTGAGCCATGTGCCCGAGGTGACTGCTTAGTTGGTCTAATAATAGCATTGGCTCTGCAAGTATGCTACCACATGACACAAAATTTGACTACGTGTGGAGGGACTTTTTTAAAGTTTTGCTGAAGAAATCCCAAATCTTAATGACTCAGAGTGATGCTTTACAATGACAAGCTCTTAGGAGATTCTCCCTTTTCACAGAATGTACGCTTATAATAGCAGCTCTGCTAATGTAGATTCCACTGTCTCATATTATGGTGGCATCAACTATTTCATGCAGCATCCCACAGTGCAGTAACTGCCTCCAAAATATAACCACATGCTGTTTTAAGGAGTAGTTGACAGGATTATGCACATATCTTTATTCTGCATAGTGCCTACAATGAGATCTTCAAAGCCTTTTTATGTCTACTTCAAAATCTTTTTCCTATTCAGTGATCACTATGCTGACTCAGATTACTAAACAGGTTGTTGTGTTCCTTCTCCACAATTTTTCTCTTTAGTCACTCCTCTACAGCGACAGTAGATGACTTTTCTTAGCTTCTTATGTAGTTTAATAAATTATTTTGCATAGAGTCAAAATAAGATTTTGATTTATTGATATTGCTTCCTACTTAAAGAAGGTCGACTCTTGTCCTTTATTTGAGTATTGTGTCTATGAGAATTGTACCAGTGGAAAAGTTTATGATACATAAGAAAATTACATATTCCTACTTTGTACTGAAGCATTAGTGAATGAGACTTGTGAAAAACCACTGAGATATGCTCTCATTTTTGTTTTTGAAAATTAGAATGTTAACTGGTTTAGATCAATGCATAACAAAATTGCAGTACATCCATTTTCACAGACTGAAAGATGTGCTAAAATAAATGTCCACAAACATGATGTGCCCCAAAGTGGAAGAGAACTAACTACTGAAATGTACTAAAAATAACATTGTTTTTTCTGTTAGGATCACATTGTGCAAACCAGGTTGTTACACGCAGAGAAACTGGGGAAAATGAAGGAACTACCAAAATTATTGCTCCCTCGCCAATAAAAAGGTAATGATAGAAGAGCTGGTAAAAAATTACTTTTAACAACACTAGTAAGTCTAAAGGAGGAGTTTAGAATTACTGATAGATTTAAAGCTGGAAGGAACCAGAAATTTACTCTTGGCTGGTAGACTTCAGGGACTTAGAAGAATCTGTGTTTATCTATGGACTTACTGCCTGACCAAACAATTAGTTTCAGTCCGACTTCTACAAAATAGAAATTAGAGCAGTCTTCACAGCAGTCATGGAAAGAAGTATGGGAGAAAAATTGTAGAACAGTTTACATTTTTGTGGGTTTTTTGGGCTGTGTTCTGGAAGCGTTTATTCGTGACGTTTTGCTAGTATCTGTGGCTGGCATCTGATGCTGATGAAACGTCAGGAATAAACTCTTCCAGGACATGGCCACATAACCCAAAAATCTCACAAATAACTATGGATTCTGGCTGTGAAAGCCTTTGACTTCACAGTTTACATTTTAATGGTACAATTATACATAGTAATCAATTAGCTGTAACTCACTTTTATGAATATGGCGGCTTCATAATTTCACATAGAAATAATTCTTGGGACAATGTGCACTGAGGAAAGCCATTTGTGGTTTTCAGTGTGATATATATTATACAGTATAACTTTATATTATGAATAATAGAAGAGTGTATGTGTCTTTTGCATCTTGGTAGGATTCTGCCTGTTTCCTCAGAGAATGTCTGTTCTTGAAGGAGATGGAAAGAAGACTTTGTATCACTCTGTGCTATATGTGTGTGCTCTTGGGGCTGTATAACAGTTGCTGCTCCCTAAATACTTTCTTTATTCCTGCTGCTGCTCAGCACAGGAAAAAAGGTCATTGCCCAGATGTCATTGCTCAGAAGTAACTTTGACATCTGTATAATAAAAGATGATCCTCAAAAGAAAAAGAATTAAAAGACAAAACATATCCTTATTTTTGTACTGTCATGCCAGATCTTTGTCTGGCATGTTTGATCTACACTATACCGTATCTGTCAAATAATCTCCCAAAGGGGATATTTAAATTAGCTAAATGGATGGAAGGAAAACAGATCCAAATGCAAGTCCACTGAAAAAAGAAGATAACTGAAGTGGAAATGGAGGAGAGAATGTATGTGTTTGTTTTAAAATGTTCTTGGAAACATTTTAAAGTGAATGGGAGAATTTGCTGACCATTACAATTTTTTTTTGCCCATTTGCTTTGTAATATCTCATATAAAGAACACAAAGTTACTGAATTGTGGATCTAGAACAGGATTGTGATATAAGGCTGGTTCTGAGACCTGGTTCTTTTCTGTGTTCCCCATTATACAATATCTCTTTCACAAATGGATTCTTGCAAGTGTTTTCATGGGGAAGGAAGGGGAATTTAATTACTAGTCATACCAGGATGCGGTTCCTAAGGCAAGAGGATCAAGTCATCACAGAGAAAAGTAATATGTTTTGAGACAGTGAGCTTTGCAGCATGATAGCATATACACAGAGAAGAGCAAAGTGGCATATATCAGCCAGACAAACATGTAAGGTTCAAAAGCAAGAGCTATCTATCCAGAGAATGAAGAGAGTCAGAGGTCACTCTGCCAGGGCTTTCTTATGCTGCAATAGATGTTCAGATGAAAAAGCAAGCTTTACAGAAGGAGTGGGTAGCTGCAAAGAGGCAGGTTTCAGTTTCCCTCCAGACCTCCCCTCACAGACCACATCCCTCCAGCAAGACTGAATTTTCCTCTGTAATCCCTTTCAAAATGGCTACTGCAATTGACATTGCATCACTTCCTGTTACTTTTTTGGAAGGTATTACAAAGGAAAATAGCGTTAGTTATTTGTGAGTTTTTTGGGCTATGGAGGCATGTTCTAGAAGAGTTTATTCCTGATTTTTCGCCAGCAGCTGTGGTTGGCATTAGGAATAAACTCTTCTAGAACATGGCCTCATAGCCCCAAAAAACCACAAAAAGTATGGATGCTGGCCATGAAAGCCTTCAACTTCACATTGAAAATAATGTTATTTGAGGGCATAGGTGGTTTCAGGACGTTGTGTGGATGGGGTAGGGGTGTTTTTGCATGCTTTCATGTATTTGGGGAATTTTCTGTGGGGTTGTCAGCAAAAAATAATTTGAAAATTGTGCTTAAAATATTTTTTAAAAACAAATTGAAGGGCTGAGGGGCTCAAAATTGGGGTCCAGGACCACATGCCCATAGGTCACACTCTGCCCACCCCTGCTTTATAGAGCCTGATACAGCCCCATAGGGTTCAGTTCAAGACAGATTGAGATTTTTTGCCTGAGATGGAGCAGTCTATCCCACACTGTGATGCATACAACCCAAGGCCAGTCAAGCTGTTTTGGCACCTCAGGCAGGAAATCTTCAAAATTCCTCCCTCTCTGCCCCCCTCCCCAGGCAAAAAAAAGGAGAGAACATCATAATATTTTTTTAAATGATGTTTAAACTCATCTGCCTCAGGCATGCACTTTGCTCTACCTAATAGGAAAGCTGGCTTTACTAACAGGTACTGAAACAGTTTATGGGCTTGTAGTACTGCTTAAGTGGTGTCTTTGTGTAACTGCAGTTCATTCAATAGACATTTTCTGGAGCTTTCGCTGCAAATAATGTTTGTTGAAGCCACCTAGATCCTTTGGCCGAGAAGCTCTATCTGTTCCTTTCAGTTCTGGAAACACTTTTACATGATACTGCATGGCCTATCAGCCCTCACCAGCTATTACCATTATGAGGAATGATGGGACAGGTTGTGTAACAACATCTGAAAGTGCCACAGTTGGCTCATTCCTGCTTTGAACATTGATTTCCAGCTAACATTTCTGACCCTGATCATCAAAGGTTATTAATTTCTACAAAGATAACAAGTCATCTATCAATATGCAGTAAAATTAAAGAAATGAAGCTGCCTGTGAAATTCATATCCCACTCCTCCTTCAGATAAGCTGAAGCATTTTATCCCCCTTTTTGAGCATTCTGGAGATAATCCAAGTATTTGGAAAGCTGCTCTGACAGTGCGCTAGCACTGTGCAATGTATATCAGGCTGTCAGCCACAAAAGGCAAGCAGCTTAGGATTCTAATGCATACAAATCACCATCCTGGCTTAGTTCACTCTCTGTTTTAAAGCCAGATTGGATATGGACATGCAGAAGCATGCATACACATGGGCACAAGAGAATTTCCTTTAATGTTAATGGCATACCCATGTGCGAAAATGAGTCCATGGACAGACTTATTGCCAAAATCAGTTTAGCATTAAGATGACATAATCACTCTGTACTGCAACTCAAAAAGTAGATTTATATCCACAAAAGCCCATGCTAAAATAAAAACCAGTTAGTCTTAAAGGTGTCACATTCCTTCCCTCCTTCCCCTTTTTTCCTCCTTTTTATACTGCAAGAGACTAACACAGCTATTTCTTTGAAAACTGCTATGATAGGAATTGTAATTCATCTTCTGTTCCTGAAGTGTTTTTACACATTTATGCCATTTTACACATTTATGTGAACTTTCTATTAAGTATGAATGATTAAGACATTACTAGTATAGGTTTGAGATTTAAAAGTAGTTTAGAAGTCAGGCAAGCACATTGCCTGCCCCAGGTGGGATTTGTAACAAATAGCTTCATTCTGTATGTCCATTCCTTCTTAAGTTATTTATACTTGCGCAACCACTATAGTGGTGTTACCCAACCTAATGCTTTTGAGATGTGTTAGATTGTGAGTGTGTTCCTGCAAGTCACCTGTTGACCTGTGGCAGATTGTAAGCCTGAGGGCAGGGAACAGTCTAATTAAAATAATAATTGTAAACCACTCTGATAGCCTTTAGGGCTGAAGGGTGGGGTATAAACACCATAAATAAATAAATATAAATAGTCTCATGAATACCATATGGTTTTCTTAGGCAAAGAATACTCAGAGGTTGTTTTGCCCATTCCTTCTTCTGAAATATAGCCTAATGCACCTGGTATTCATTGGTACCCTCTCATCCAAGTACTAACCACAGCTGATGCATCTTAGCTTGCAAGATGAGACAGAATCTGGTGTTTTTAAGGTGGCACTCCCATAATTCCCAACCACAGCATGGGCTATGCCGTCTGCAAACAATGAGAAGTGAAATCCAGTACATATGAAGGGCATGTTAGGGGATGCTTGACTACCCTTTCAGGGTTGAATATTAATATTCAGGTTTGTAATATTAACCTTTGCTCTATCATCTCCTTTCCACTGAGTCATTTATTATTGGTGACTCCTGTTATAGACGCAGTGGAATAAGTAAGCATGTAGGAGTCCCTGGACAGACACAAAAACAAAACGATCCCAATGAAGTCTAATTGCTCTCCTGATGAGGAAAGTTTAACAACCAGGCCTGATAAGGAGGAACTAAAGGGTTGTCTGAATGGCTGGAGAATATTGCCAGTACTTCTGAGGATAAGGCAGCTGTATCAGCTTTCTCTTTGCTGTTCACTGCCAGAGACAATGGAAATATATCAGGAGGCTGAGTTTTTAGGTTTGGCTGCTCCTGGTAGTGGGCCAAATCAAATGATATCTATACAGCCCATTACATGGAGGCACCATTTTCAGATATCTGTATGGGGACAAAATAATACCATAAAAAGCTAGACCAAAACCACATGATGTTTCCCTGGAGGAAGAAATCTGATAATCAGTAACATAACTGTGAACATGTCTTGATGTGTATGTGTATGTTATGTCACCATGTGGATGTATGAAAATATTGGAATGGATCATGAACACTGTCTCATGAACAGGGGGTCCAGAGGGAGGCACACTTTTGTTTCTGTATATAAGATGGACAAGATAGGTTGTAGAGGGTAGATACTGATGATTTCTTTCCCAGTTTTGAAAGTAATTGCAAAGAACATATACCCTAAGCAAATTGTATAGAAAGAATGTGTAGAGAGCAGGGTGTAAAAACATCTTGATGTTTAATTGCCTTTAAAAAAAAACTGTCTTTTTATTTTTCCATGTTTATCAGTTTTAAAAAGTCAAGAAATGAAAGTAGTCCAGAAACCCAAAGAAGCAAAAACAGTGCACCATGGGAAGAAAACTGCCCACAGAGGTATTCAGCAATGTGTTGCTTTGAAAACATGATACGGTGCAATAAGCAAGTGATCTGTCTCTTCCCTCCCCATGAATTTTCTTGTGTTTCCAAATATGGAGAGTGTGTGTGTGTGTGTGTGTGTGTAGGGCAAAGTGTGCCTCTTCCTCTATCCCCTTCACCAACTTTGTGTGCAACAATATGGAGTGCATCATAAATAATGGGATTTATTTCCAAGAAAACCAACAGATCTCCCAATTTTGTCCTGAAGGATGCAGTTAATATCACTGAAGATATTACGTCATTAACAGCTCTCTCTCTGCCCTCCTCTCTCTATATATTTTGTTTATATAGGAGAAAGAGCACAAATGTCAACATACACACACACGTTTGGTGTTTTCTGTGGGTGATGGGGACAGTTCAGATCTACTCCTCTGCTTTCCCCTCACAACTGGTAGTTCTTTATTTTAATGAATGCTTCAAATGAACTCTTAATATACTGATATGCATATTATATATTGGTGTAGAACAAACCTTTTTGTTTATTAAAATTCAATTTATAAACTATTATACAGTTTTAATTTTTTTAATAGTTAGTGATTATATATTTTTAAAATAAAACGACAAACTAGAGCACATGTATTAAATACATATAACTTGAGCCTAGAAAATGACTCCTTTCAAAATATTAGTTCATGTTCTCACTTGTTTTTCCCCGTATTGAATTGTGAATGGTTGCTAGCATTAATGCTGAAATGAAAAATATGTGCATGAGCAAAGGATGTGTACAAATTAATGACTTTAATCCTATGCGTAACTAAAATTCTAATATCCTAAGATGCTGCATTTTCTACTTTGGTGTAGCGTGCAGGAGCTTGTTTTCACTAATGATGTGAGGAAAACATATATTTGAAAACAACAGCACAGGGATTCTTGATGACATAAGTCTCCTGGTCAAGGGCTATTGATTTTATATTCTGCTCTGTGAATTCTTATAGCACTTGTATCAATGGAAATATTTTTAATGCCATATAATTATTCTTTCTGAAGATTTGTGTGTGATTGCTCTTTGCCTAAAAAAGTTTTAGTATCCCAAAAGCAATTGTGTTTTCAGTCTCAGATAGACCATATTTTATCACCTTATAAATTATATACCTCTCCACATAAAAAAATTCAGTTTTACTTTTAACTAAATAACAGAGTTGTTTTTATTTTAAATGACTTACCAACATGAGATGTGAAATTATGTTTCACTAGTTTACTCTTACTTTTATTTGACCCTAGTGGACTATATAATTCTCCTAGTGATCGCAACAGATCACCCAAATTTCCTTATTCACGACGAAGACATCCTTCAGGTGGAAGTGAAAATGAACCTGGGCAGCCACTTAGAAGAAGGTAAGAAATTGGATGCGCATAATAATAGAACAGCAACAATATGTTTCAGTGTTGTCTCCTTGCTTTCCAGTTCAGGGTTCTTGCCAGCCAGCTGATCATTTACTCTTTCTTACGTTTTTGAGTTTTTTCCCAACTGATGCTCAACATTTCGTGGCTACACAAGGGTCATTGGACTATCTTTGGTTTTCTTTTTTCCTCCTGCAAGATGTTTTGTCCTTCTGCAGACCCCAGTGTTTTCTTAAGCATGTTAATACTTCCTTCTTGTGGCTTCATTGGTTGTGGCACTTAACAACTTGTATTCATTATTAGAGGGAGCCATAAAGAAAAGGGTGTTTAAAGTGCTTGCATATCTGTAAAAGGATATTAGGCTCAGGATAACATAAGAGTAGGACTGAAATTGATTGATCTACTGTATACTAAAACTTTACCATTGTTTTCTGATTTGTCTGTATTGATTACATATGTTCAGCTTTTTGCCAAAATTATTTTGGCCTTTTCTTTTTTAGATCACGATCCCGTTGTAATACCAGCAGTGGTAGTGAATCGGAAAACTCTAACAGAGAACATCGGAAGAAAAGACACAGGTGATTAAAAAAATCCTGCAAGTACTAAAAAGAGAGTGCCTAGCTTAATTTACAGCCTACAATATTTAAGCAGAAATATGTTCATGTAGCTTATACCTGAATTATTATTTGGATTATAATAGTTAACAGGTTTTTTCCTTTATAATGTTTGTAAACATTTGATTTCTCTTTCCTGCCTTGCACAATATTTTTTTCTTATTTTTGCTGCTACACTTGTTATGTGCCTTTGAGTCAGATTCAGACTATCTTAGGTTTTCTTGGCAAAATTCAGTCAGAGGTTGCTTGTCATTGCTTTCCTCTGAGGCTGAGAAAATATGATCACCCAGTAGGTTTCCATGTCCAAGTGGGGATTCAAACCCTGGTCTCCTGGAGTCTTAGTCCACCATTCAAATCACTGTGTCATGTTGGTTCCTTATGCTAAAGACAAATATTTCATAATCAAGCATTTAACAATAGGGAAGAAAAACTTAAGCTTTTGTGTCTTGGCTTTCATTTTACAAAAATCCATTGCGAAAGACTTGAATCTGTTGGACATAAAACTGCAACATGCTCCAGCTCCAGTGATAAGTTGAATAGTTTGAATGGGATCATGTGTGGTCATGCATGCTTGCCTGAGTGCATGCTGGAATGTCTAACAGGTAATTCAGATCAATTTAGTATTTGACTGTTACTTTATTTCCAATTGCTCCCATTTGCCCTGGATTATTAGGAAGACTGCCAATGATGGCAGATAATGCATCTGATAAACTGTTCCTAATACTACTTAGGAAATTTATTCTACTAAAGCTGTGACTGATGGATGTATGGGTTGGAAAAGTAATTTTACCCCAGATCAAACTGGTTAGAGACCTTGGAGAACTTTTATGTTAGTCCTCAGTGCTGCTTCTTTGAGTAATGTCTCTGTTTGCTCTGTAAATACCATTCCACTTATTTCACACTGTGGTCTGGATTGTGTAGGGTGATTTGTGGCAAACCTTTGGGTATGCAGATGGTGCTATTTGGCTGGTAGAAAATAGATTATTTTATCATATCCTTCAAACAATATGAATCAATTATCCTGTTAATCTGTTATCACAGGAAAGAGTGTTTGGCATTTCAAAACATCATAATAGAAATGAGCTGGTCCTGAAGCTGGTTAATAACAAACTAGTATTAAGAGCATGCAATTTCTCTGCAATGTATCAAATAGATATATGGAATTATGGAATAAAACTCTTGTATCCAATGTTAGAAATCCTATTCCTATAATAAATTTATAGGCATTTGGGATTTTTTTTTTAAAAAAATTACTTACTAAGATTGATAAGGCAGTATGCTATATCTAGAACTATATCTAGAGCTATAAATAGTTTTACAGGTTTGTTAACCAGTGATTTAAATCCAGCCTCATTCATGATGGTCTTCCCTTATTTACACATTGAATCTAACTGTTCATGCAGTATATGTTTGAACCCTCAGTACTTGCTTTTTCAGACTTCTTAAAAGAGACAAATGGTCCTGTATTGCTGTTACTTCATTAAGGCTTTGACTTATTAATATGGGATGGTTCTATATTATCTTTCACTATAACAAAATTTTCTCTGAAAACACTTTGCCCTTGTACTGCAGTGAAATTAATAAGTTGTTAAATGTGAGACCTTGGATGTCAGTGCTGGATAGCATGGTGGCCAACATTTAGTCTGACAGACCTTTTTTGTTGTTGTTCCCATCTAACCTCCCCAAAATCTGCACCAAAGCCTAGTCTGCAGAAACAGGTTTGGAGGGTGTACAGAAGACTGTGGAGAGAAGGAGGAACCATCACATGCTTGGACACAAGCAGTTTCTTTCATTAGCAGACTCACACAGTTGGATGCTGATGAATATTAGGCTAGGTGTCACAATAATCTCATGTTATATATACAGTGGACCCTTGTTATACACTGGGGTTTGGTTCCAAGATCCCCCGCGGATAACAAAATCCGTGGATACTCGAGTCCCATTAAATTTAATGACATAGCAAAATGGTGTTCCTCATAAAAATGGAAAAGCAAGGTTTGATATTTGAAATTTATATTTTTTTTTGAACATTTTCAAAATGTGGATGCTTGAATCCGTGTATAAAAAATCTGTGTATAAGAAGGGCTGACTGTACTAACTTTAAAAAAAAATCTGTGCTTAAATATCTTCTACTGAAATCAGTGGGATGTAGGTACATAAACTCAAATGAATTATTCTTCCAAATGCTTTTATCTCTATCTTCTAGCTTTTATTAGCATGTGGGAAAAGCGAGTAATATTTTAGAAGTGTTACACGGAAGTGAAATGTAATGTGCTTTCTTACAATGATGTCAATTTGTTAAAAATGTGATCCTTCAGGTGTTCACTCTTATCATGTTAATCTTTCCACAGATTACGGCAGGAGAATGACATGGTTGATTCAGGTCCTCAGTGGGAAGCAGTTTTGAGAAGGCAAAAGGAGAAAAATCAATCAGATCCCAATCACCGGCGATCAAAACATAGATCTAGATCGTATGTTAATTCTGCTATTTTTTTAAAAAAAATCTATAATTATGACTTCTAAAAATGATACTCTGACAATTCTTAGTTTAAGCAGAAAACTTAAACTTATACAGGTTGAGTCTCCCTTATTTAGTATTCAGAAATCTGAATATTTAGAATCGTCTACATGGATGTCTGACATCGTGACACCCTTGCTTTCTGATGGTTCAGTGTACACAAAATTTGTTTCACGCACAAAATTATTCAAAAAATCTTGTGTATAAAACTACAGTGGGCCCTTGTTATCTTCTGGGTTTGGTTCCAGGACTCCCCATGGTTACCAAAATCTGTGGATGCTCAAGTACTGCTAAATACAGTGGCATAGGAAAATAGTGTTCCTTATTTGAAATGGCGAAATCTATTTGGAATTTATACTTTTAAAAAATATTTTCAAGCCATGAATGCTTGAATCTTCCAATAAATAATCTATGGATACAGAGGGCTGACTTCAGGCTTTGTTTATAAGGCATATACAAAATATTAATTATTTTCATGTTTAGAGTTGGGTCCCATCTCCAAGATATCTCATTTTGTATAAGCCAATATCCAAAATCCGTAAAACGCCCAAATCCAACAGTGTTAAAACATTGTCAGATGCATAAGTCCAATGCAGATTTGAGCAGAATGCATGCAGTCCTTTCATGCGATCTGTTGCAGATCACATGAAAGATACCTAGACCTTCCTGCTTTCTCACCTCCCTGCCAGCCTTGTGCTCCCCTGCTTGCTACTAGTGCAATTTTTCTGAGGAACAAAACATAGGTCTTTTTTCCTAGCATTCCCATAAGCCTGTCTATGGTGGGCTGGCAGGAGTGCAGTTTTGAAGCTGAAGATGGTGTGCAAGAAGTCTTATCTCTGCATATTATTTTCTGGAAAAGACTTGGAAAAGTTTTTTTTAAACTATAGTTACCAGTATCCTTCAGGCAGCATGCTGGCTGGAGATTTTGGGAGTTATAGTAAAAATACATTAATTTTTCAAAGCTCTGTTTTTTATCAGTGCAATCACATTCTTCCAAATCCATCAAACAGCTGTCTCCCACAAGCAGTTGGAACTTAATATATTGAGCTTCCTGCCACCTACTGAAGAAAATATACCTGCCTAAATAAACTGCAAAGTCCACACTTGCTGTTTTCTAAAAGAATGAGCTGGTATTATTTTCCAGGGAATCTACTCTTTCCTTCCATTTTCAAGCTTCCGTTATTCAATGAAATAAAAAAGGCAATGAATTTTTAAAACTGACTTATGTTCAATCTGGAGACAGATCTAGTGTATTTTCCCTGATGTTCATGTTTGCCTTATGTAATCTAAATACAGTATATTAAAATTGTTTCATCTTTTGAGAATTTTAGATACTTGTTGGTTGGAACAAAGCTAATAGGAAAGCAGCATGAGGAAAAATATGATGAATGGTTCCAAAGTTACAGATGGAAGGACAGAACTGAGGGCTTGTTGACATCTAGTTCAGCAAGACCTCAGAGTGCCACTTCCTAAGCCTAGACATATCTTTAAATACTTCATTCCCTAACTGCTATCTTATGCTCAGGATTTAAACCAAAAATGGCTTTATGTAAATTGGCCTTTTCTACGATGAAGTAATTGCAGGAGGAAATGTGAAAAGCAATTGCATAATCTAGAACTAATTTTGTAGACCCGTTAAATCAAAGGAGTGATATAAGTGTTGATTTATTCTCTAGTTAGGATTATAGTTTAGTGAGAAGGCTGTATTTGAATTTTGAAATTAATACATGTCCCGCTACATTCTTAGCCTCGATACCCATGTTCCAATGCATACTTATCTTTTGAGAATTTTAATATGCATACCATAGAATTTCCAGCTGTCATCTTATTTGAAGTTCTGAATACAAAGAATGAGCATAAGCTAGAGAGTGTCATAGGCTGCATCCACACTGCAGAAATAGTACAGTTTGTCACCATTTTAACTATTGTGACTCAATGCTGTGGAATTCTGGGAACCGTAGTTTGCTGTGACATCAGAGCTCTATGACAGAGAAGGCAAAATGTCTCACAAAACTACAGTTCCCAGAATTCTATAGCATTGAGCCATGGCAGTTAAAGTGGTGTCAAATTGCATTACTTTTGCAGTGTGGATGCAGCCATACATTTGTATTTGAGGACTACAGTGCTTTTAGATAATCAAAAGCAAATGCAATTTAGCCATTCTGATAAGTGTAGAGTAAAACTGCTCTTCCTCTGAGGAAATTGAAGCAAAGCATAATGCCAACTTAAAATAATTCTGTTTAGTAAATGTGCAATCTAAATGAGGCTCCCCCTTGTGGACAATCTGAATATTATAAATTAGGTTTGGACAGACAGATAATTGGCTTTCCCATCAAATCACCCTTCCGCCTATTCCTTATTTTCCTCATTTTCCTCTGCCTAGACGTCTTTTCATCACAACTTGCCTGACGATCTGGAGAATGCTATCTTCCTGACTTTTCTTTTTCTTAGAAATTAATATAAGTAGAAAGAGTGTCTCCAGTTGATTTATTGATGGAAAAGACCACAGTCCATTTCAGGGGTTCTAGATATGGTTAATATAAACATAACAAGAAGGGGTGCATGGTAGCCTCCCCCCCCTTTCCCTCTCCTCATTTGGAGAGCAGCAATGTGAAGAAGGAGCCTCTGCTACATTTAGAGGGACCCCACAGAATCTGGAAGCTTTATTTACAATGGTTCTTGAGTGTATGGAATGTCTCCACTCATTGCTATGTATTTTAATCTATGTTTTACACTTTCTCAAGCTTTAGGGAGAGGTGGGTAAGATGATGATGGTGATGATAATAACAATAGGCTCTCCTCTTCAAATGATTGCTCTCTGCACATCATGATGAAGGTGGTACACCTCTTGTGTTCAATCTAACTATATAATGAAGCTCTGAATAGGGCTTATATATGAAAGAATGTAAAAAAAAAAATGTTATAGCAATTCCCAGGTAGAGAGAGGTCCTTCCTGTCCCTTGCTTTTTTTTAAAAAAAAACCAAACATGACATGAGACCTTCTGCATGTAAAACTGTTTCACCAGTACATGTGTAGACAATCATACAGCCAGTTTTAAAATTTTAAAACTTTAAATAGAATCTGTTGATGTTGGGGGCATCCATACATAGGAAAATAATTGTGGAGCAATGGCTTTAACCAGAGTAGCATATGTTGGCTTTAGTCCAGAGAACAACATGTTGTGTACAGAATTGCACAAATTATTCAGAGCAGTAGAACTACATCCTTCTTGAGAGTTTTGCTGGGTATACAGCTTGGGTGGTTTGCTACATCAGATCTATATATGGAAACCTTTACTATGTGTTGGTAGAGTGACTAAACTAAATATAACGGCTGGCATCCTGTTCGAGAGTTATGAGATCGTAAACTGGACTTACAATTTTGTGACTACTGCGGACTCACATTTGTGATTGTTAATGACTGAATGTAACCCTCAGAACTTACCATCTCAGCCTGAGAGTGCCCCCAGTGAAGGGCTTCCAAGGTACTGTGGTTTGGGTGCAGGAAAATGATACCTGGGCTTCAGGACCCCAAGGGTTATCACCAGCTTCCTGTTTTCAGTGGTTCCTGTGACTGGAAGAGCACTTCCAACATCATTTCCCAGCATCTTGAACTGCACTCCCTTGGAAACCCTTTGATTAGGACATGGCTAGGCTGAAAAGGTAGGTTTGGGGAGATGATGACATTGTGAGATTTAACTACAGTAGAGTTCTCATTTTATGATGCAGAATTGTATTTGTAATTAACATGCTCAATATATACTATCCTCTTGAGAAACTGTGGCCAGTTACACACTGGCAAAATAAAGCTGCTTCGGGTCTCTTGGGAAGTATGCTGTTTAAATGATGCATGCATCCTAAGAATTGGAAAGCTGCACCAAAGCTGCACTCCAGTGCTTAGGAATGGAGTGTGGCTTTGGCGTGACCTCTAGACTCTTAGGACCCATGCATCATTTAAACAGCATACCTCCAAAGAGACCCGAAGCAGCTTTATTTTGGCAGTCTGTAACAGGCCTGTATTTCTCAAACAATGACAGATACTTTTAGATTGATTTTTAAAACAAACAAATTATCTTTGCTAGTGCTTGAATTCAACTGCCAGTTTAATAAAAAGTGTAAAACTGTAGCGAGGCCATCAAGTCTTAAAAGCGCCATATTTATTCTGAGGGTTTTGTGACAGTTCAAGTAATCTTGTGTTGCTGTGGTAGGTTTAAGCACAAGGGTCTGGGAATGCCCCACTGCTCCTTTGTCAGTTTTTGTGCAGCTGATCTGGTCTGTACAGAATGAAGGGGTAAAGCGGTGATACAAGAATGCTGATGGATGCTTTTAAGACCAGGAGGGTGGACTGGGATTACATCCTAATGCAAAGCAGAAACTATTGCTCAAACTCCTGTCACTCACACCTTTTGATAGAATGGCTCATGCTATTAGTAACTGTACAGTAGCTACAGTCTATTTTTCAGTGCACTTTTAAGAACAGGCAAAATTTAATGTTAGGCAGAACAAAACCTTCTCTCTAAACCTTAAAGGATGGATTTCTTTGCTCTTATCCTTGCTGTCAAATATCGGTTTGTGCCTCTTCATAAAGTAGGTGGGACTCATAGCACATATCACGGTGTATAAATCATCTCTCCTTGCCCCCCCCCCCCCACACATAGACATTTAGGTTTTTACTATACCTCTATCAGTGAATCCAAGCACAATTTTTTGCAATGTGTTTTAGTATTAGAAATGCCAAACAGCATACTTTTGCCTGCCTATCTATCTATCTATCCATCCATCCATCCATCCATCCATCCATCCATCTCCATGTCCACAGATAGATAGTTGAGTTACATAGAATCAATGTAGTGTAGTGTTGTGTTGTTGACTAGAACTTAGAAGACTTTGGTTCTGTTTCCCACTGAGATATAAAACCTCTCATGGGCTGGTCACACTCATTCTCTGCTTGACAAACCTTATAGAATTGTTACATCAATGTCTTTTTGAGTGTCATCTCTTCTCATGATGTGGCCAAAACATGACAGCCTCAGTTTCATCGTTTGGCTTCCAGGGTGATTTCTGGTTTGATCTGTTCTAGAACCCATTTGTTTGTCTTTTTGGCTGTCTATGGTATCTTTAGCACTCTTCTCCAGCACCACAACTTTTTTTTCACTGTCCAACTCTCACATCCATAACCTTTAGAACCAAACATAGCTTTTTGTGATCTATACAGTCAAATACACTATGAATCTTAGTTTGGTTTTTCAAAAAGGACTAGTCTGTCCTCATTTAGCATATAGCACAGATATGTGAGGATACGAAAGCTAGCTAAGCACTGACCTCAGGGTTTGCCTTGCTATGGTAGATGGGACATCAGCATTATCAAAGCCATTCATGCAGGTCTTACTTGAAAAGCATGAATTGCTTTCATGTCCCCCTGGTGCCTGGTTATTATAGATTCAGAAAGGGATGCCAGTCCCTTGGGGTAAGAGCAGAGTTCTCAGCTGCTGTTTTGAGTGAATGGGGCTTAATGAAAGAAGAAAACAGCTCAGCATTAAGGGCTGAAAGATACTATTAAATCTCCCCCCTCCCTCCACTGTTAACTAATGCATGAGCTTTCTGCCTTAGGGCAGCAAAGGCACTCAGGAGGAAAAAGGAACAAGCAAAGAGAAAGAGGTGAGGAGCAAGAGAGAAAAAAGTGAAAGACACAATAACACAAACCAACATAAATCAATGGCCTTGACAGGTTTGGGATGAAATATGAATCATGAGTCTTGCATGTCATGTAATCTTTCTGTGATTTTAGTGTCAATAATGTCTATGGAGAGGGGTGTGTGGCATTCTTTTTTTAAAAGTTCGCTTTATTGGTGACTAAATATGAACTATAGTTGCACGTCAAATCCCCTTTCCCTTAGAACTAACGAACACACAAAGCAATATTCATTTTCCAGTGACCAGCAGTAGGAAGAGAATAGTTGAATTGGTATGTTTTCATCAAAAGCTTAAAACAGATTTGTTTTGTATTTTCTATGTGTACTTTTGCAGAAGACTGTTGGAAAACAAATTGTGATTCCACTCAGAACTTAGTCCAAAATGACATTTACATGTCATGAAAATTGGAAACTGTACTTTTGTGCAAATGTCAACCAGTTAAATCATTATTTGTGGTTGACAGAATTACAGTATACAGTGTTTACCTGGGATATTCACATGACAAGGATATCCATTTTTGTTTGCATTTTGTAATTGACAAAAGTGGAATAGAAATGAAAATTTTATTTTATTTTTTAATAGGAGAAGTCCAGATGTGCAAGCAAAGGAAGAATTATGGAGACACATCCAGTAAGTATTTCTATGGAGAGGAGCAGTTACTTTTGAATAAATAATATAGCAGTGTTTTTAATGCATATAGTTATGCAGGGAGATAAGAACGGCTCCCTCCTTGATGGCTTTCCGACGGCAGGTGAAGACCTATCTGTTCAAACAGGCATTTAAGTAATCACTATAAGAACAGACAGGAATGTTGGACTAGTTTAATCATTCTGTTTAATGCATGTCATTTATCTATTTATTTTTAAAATGTTTTAATTGTACTTTCTGTTTGTTTGTTTTTTAATTGCTGTAAAGCCGCTCTGAGTCCCAGTCCCGGGAAAAGAGCGGGAAATAAATAAATAAATAAATAAATAAATAAATAAATATGGTTGTGTAACATCTTTTATCTCTAATCTTTCTCCAGAAAAGAACTTGTGGATCCATCTGGCCTATCTGAGGAACAATTAAGAGAGATTCCATATACCAAAGTAGAGTAAGGGTTTTTTCCCATTTTGATATTTCTGTTCCTAGAAAGTTAAATCTGTAAGGAGTTGTGCATTGGATACAGAACTTTTAAAATCTCTGCTATGCGCCTTATCCAGACATTTGCTATGCTGTTCGCATCAAATCTCACTCCCTTCTACTGTGATTTCTGTCAGTTCTGTATTTAAACATGTAGTTGAAGAGTGGACAACTGCTGGAGTTTAGCAGGCCGAATTGTCCCCCCAGAGACTTTGGAGGGCTGCATCCCCATTCATATACTCCTTGCCCCCTGCCCAAATTGCCCCCAAGCTCTCTCAGGGTGTCTCTGTGAGGGCATTTTTGCTCCTTCTGGGCTGTTCTAGGCTCAGGAGAGGATTTTTGTTTCTATAACAGGAAAAGACCAAGGATTTTTTTTTTCCAAACTTCTGGAGGGCTGTACATGGTCTATGGGCCATATTTTACCCACTCCTCATCCTATTATCTTCCTTCTGGGTGGCCAAAACTATATTATTCATTGTGGTCTTTTGGCTTTAATATTGTCCTTATTAAATAATGTATTTCAGAGAGAGATATCAATGAATATTTTTACTAACATCTCCTTTGGCTCAGTGGCATTAATGTCAGTTTTCTCAACATCATGTTGAATGATGCTGAAAACCTAGAGATTTGGAGGAAACACAGTGAAGCCACATTTTCTCACAAACACTTTAAAATCCTCTCTTACTCTGATTGTTTAAAGTGACTGGTTGACACACACTTGACCCTGCTTCCTCAGCACATTTCCAGCTGTTGCCAAAGCACACAGTTGATGCTCCTCTCAGAACAAGCTTCCGTTTCGTTCCAATAATTGGCCACTTGGGAATTCCATGTAGTGATATGAGCAAGTGCTTCTGACAGGAGTGAAATCACATGGTGCATCACAATGTGATTCTGCCACATCACTGAGTAGGGAGAAACAAAGAATTGTAACACTGGATTTAAAACACAAACGTTGATAATCTTTTCTTGGAATTCACACACCCCTATTTGTGTTAGTCAGGTCAAGAAATTAATTTTGTTACAAGATTCACCATCTTGTCTCTTCCCTGCCTCCAAATGTTTTGAAACACTCAGGAACAAATGCTAGATGGAAGCAAAGGCAATGGAATGATCGTATCCTAAGCCCTACCACACTTCCAGCTGCAGGGTGGATGAAAGTAACAATTCTCTCCCATATTCTCTTTCTATCTCTTCGGGTTATTTTGTTTTTCCCTTTGCTTGTAATGGGGCAAAACCTATGTCTGCTCCATGGCTGGCTACCCTTTCCTCAATTCTGGGGGCAAATTTGGGAAAGGGAGAGATTTTGAAGGCAAATTGGATTATGTTGTTGGTAATTTTGCCTACCCATTTTCTTTACTATTTTTAAATGCTTAATCAACTTTTGTATTACTACAAAGCTAGAAATTTGGTGATTGAAATATATTTTTATTGAAGGTGGCAGAATTCCTGCTGGTGGAACAATGGCCTGTTTGCCCCCCCTTTCCATCACACCACTCATTAAAGTGTGGATGTTACCCTAAAAATGAGATTGCTGGCTTTTGGCTTTTTTATCTTTTTGGATAAGCAATCCCAGAGAAAGTAATCTGTGCCTGGAAATTTTCTTTCCCCTTTAGGACTCAAGGTGACCCTGTTCGCATTAGACACTCTCATTCCCCTCGAAGCTATCGCCAGTATCGCCGGTCCCAGTGTTCTGATGGAGAAAGATCTGTTCTGTCAGAAGTGAAGTATGTTCAATATTTAAGTGATGGCTGATCTCTTGGCAAAGAGTTCTATCCTCCTAGCAGGTTATATACAACCGATGTTTAACAAGATGCTTACACAGATGTTGTTAGACACCTCACACCCATTATGTTTGAATATGGCTATGGTGGCTGGCTTTGGTGGGAGCTGGAATCCATCAATATCTGAAGGGTCACAGGTTCTCTAGCCTGTCTTAAGATATTTGGTGCACTCTGAATCCTAGGGAAAATCTGAGGAAAGAGAGCCATGATTTGCACTTTAGCTTATTACTAAACTTTTCAATTTACTCAGCAATGACTGGAGAGACTTTACACCATTACTGACAGGATCCATGACCTCCTTGTATTTTCAGAAGCAGAAATCTGCAATAGTCATGCTATTCTATTAAAGCAAAGGCCAGTACTGTATATGAAAACAGTTGCCCTCTGCCTCTTCATTAAAAATTTGTGAAATTCCTTGGAGAAAAAGAGGTCATTGCCTCACTTAAATCATTATGGGAAGCAATGTGGATTTAGAACTTACAACATTAAGTCTTGCAGAGGTGCCAAGCAGCTCTTAGGTACATTTCAAAGTTATGAGTTATGTTATTCACATTATTCAGTTAATGGTTGAGATTCAATCATTAGATTCTATCTAGGCTATCTATCCACTGGTGAATGGACATTTCTATAAAAATAGATTCCATCTTCCCTATGGAGCCAATTGGTGAGGGAGGTGGGGAGAGATTCAGAAGATTATGCATACATTAGATGTTGCCTTTTCTAACAAAAAGTCATCTTTGTATTTCAGTTGTGATGTATTGGCACTTCTCAGTTTAAAAGCCTATGACTAGTGAGTCTTATCTTAGATAAAAGCTTCAATACTTCAAACCTGTATATTCAGCATTTTGTTTTTCAGCTCAAAAACAGACCTCGTACCTCCGCTACCTGTAACCCGTTCCTCAGATGCTCAGTGCCCCATGACCACAGTCGTTCAGCAGGTTGGTAGTTGTTTTGCTTCTATAGTTGCTATCCACAACAGATGTTTTAAAAAGAAATTTCAAAATAAATTCATTTTGAGTATTGTTTATTGGTTTCCATCATATTTTGCAACACTTGAGCTTTTTCTCATCATAGTTAGACAACAGATTGTTAATATAAAGGCTGTAAACCTAAATTATTTCTATTAGCAAAAAATGGTTTTACACTAGTTGTCACATTATGTACTTCAAACACAGCAGTGAAGCTTCATACCTTGTGAACACAGTATAGGGACAGGATTAACCATTTCCTTACCACAAAATGTGGTTGAAATCTCCACTTATTATTTTAACCTTGGAAGCACCATATGGAGCTTCTGCTGCTACAAAGTGGGGAGAGGCAACTGTTGCAGGGATGAAAATAGTTAATACTGTACCTTGAAATGTGCAGTCTTCTAGCATTTTAAATGAGGTACTTAGCATCATATCTAGTTCAACTCTCTAAGGGATTTACTGTTGAATAAATACACATAGGATCAGACTCTTATTATACAATGAATTAATTAAACCTTTGTATTTCCTTTTATGGTTATCATGGAAGGAGGTGTCTCTCTCTTTCATGCAGTAACCTTCCTTGTAAAAATTCATCTTCCTCCTGGGCCTGCCTGACATAGCTATTTAGTGGCATATGAGTGGAAGACAGCCAGTGTCTTGACTACATTCAAACATCTTCTGATATCTTCATCTTTGTATATCCAGTTGTAGGAACCTAATAGACCACTAGACCACTCTTCAGCTACCCCTGCCCCTCTAAATGACTGTGTTGCACCAGGGCACAGGAAGAAAGTGAATTCTTCATGAAGGGAGAGGGGGACGGGGAAGAGATTTATCTGGTAGAAGTTAACATTGCCCCAGAAGAAACAGCTTTTTTGTTCAATCTCAGCTAGCATGTCCATTGTGTAGATCATGTATTAGTTTAAAGTGCTTCCTGTTTTTTAAATAACATATTTTGCGTTGGTATTAATTCCTTTGCAAGTCTGAGACTAGAATAGTGAAAACAGTCTAATTACTTTTCAGTTATAATTTAAAATACTTATCTATGCATTTGTTTTCTTCAGCGGTGCAGTGGATCTAAAGACAGCTTGATAGAAGAAAAAGCACAAACATCAACCAGCAAGCTGGATGGAAAACACAGTACCAAGACAATAAAAATTGTTCAAGTGTCACGGCTAAAGATAGAGAGTTGATTACTGCAGCAAAGGACTGAGTGGATGCTGCTCCTTGAATGTGCAAACAAAAAGGTTCAACTGCAGTAGCTGAAAAGATGGGACTGGATACAAGCCTAAAGAAAAGCAGGCATTCACACTATGAAATACTCTTCCAAGACTAGTTTTGTTAACGAGGTTATTCTGAGATGACTGGCTTTTTGAACAAATAAAGCTACTCACAAGACTTATTAAAATGGTTTCATGTGCAGTAGCCATCAACTATTCCCGTTCCAGAACTGATGACAGCCAATTGTGGAAACCCTGGGTGAGGTAGTTATTTGATACCACAAATGGCAATCAGAAAAGTAATTGCCAGATGTGCTGTGAGCACATGGATAGGATATCTTTATACACAACATTCTGTAGACTTTACTGGATATGGAAAATGACTTCCTTTTAGATTTTGTCTTTTAAAAGTTTCAATGAGCCATTGTAGCTGCAGTTGATGCTTTTCCATATAGTCATAATTGCCAAAGCTCTTAGGATGTTTGCCACAGCTGTAGGTCTATGAGCATCAAATTATAATATAGAACATAGGCCTGTTACAGACTGCCAAAAGAGTCTCTTTGGAGGTATGCTATTTAAATGATGCATGGGTCCTAAGAGTCTGGAGGTCACACCAAAGCCACACTCCATTCCTAAGCACTGGAGTGCAGCTTTGGTGCAGCTTCCAGATTCTTAGGATGCATGCATCATTTAAACAGCATACCTCCAGAGACCCGAAGCAGCTTTATTTTGGCAGTCTGTAACAGGCCATAGAACGTGTTTGTGTTCAAAAGTTGAAGGAGTATGGGCAATATTCTTAAAACTTTCTTAAGTAGTGGTCCCTATATTGGTGTGATTGATCTTCTAAAGATGCATCATGGAATGCATGTGAATTACCAGCACACACATGCCCTATACCTGAATGTATCAGCTGCTGGGAAATGACTGGGCCAAACTACTGAAGGCTCAGAGGCTGGTGGGGGGAGGACACACCACAATGAACATTCTTCCCTAAGCTTCTGCAAAACAGATTTGAGAGAAAACTGGAGAGCACACATTGTTACACTTGTTGAGGTTAAATGACAGAACAGGAAGTGATACAAATGAAACCTACATTACAGTTCTATTTCAAACCTGCAATTCATTTATATGTCCAATTTTTAAAAAAGATATCCTACTATTCATACCTTGCCAGGAATCTCTCTTGAACACAGGATAGTTCAGATTTGGATTGTCACAATAAAGTAAGACAAAAATCACTAGACTGTCTGCAAAGAGACATAACAAATGTAGCTGTACCCTTCCAGTTGTCCATCCTTGCTCTCTGAGTATATCATCTTTGCATACCTTCCAAGTCATTTCCAACTTACAGCGACCCTGAGGTAAATTTATCATGGGGGTTTCTTAATTTATTGAAAAATAGTTGATGGATACAATGGGCACTGATGTGGCTTTGCCTTTCTCCTAGTGAAAGGAAAAAAAGCACTTAGGAATTGCATTGTTTTCAATTATTTATTCCAAATATAAGTAAATTTTGTGGAAGAAATGACATGCATTATTTTTGTTATAACCATTAGTCTCAGGCATAGCAATGGAATTGCAGTCTGATAACAGCTGGAAAGCTGTGTCCCAACTGGGAATCACATTCTCACTCTGATCTTTTTTATTCCCATTTATCCTATATCACCTCATACAATTTCACTTAAAGGTGGGCTGAGCATTGACATGAATCTACAGGTTGATTATCTCTGGGCTGCAGCACACCAAACATGGTATATAAACATATCCAGTTTGCTGAGGAAATGAAGTATTCCTTTGCCAGATTATCCATACTCAAAGAATTTGTTCCACTTATTTAAATTCAGTAAATACCAGCACCTGCAGAGACTCATGAAGTATCTGAACTAATGAATCTGAGCATCCAATACTTCTCAATTAATTACCCAGAGATGCAAAACAAACTTGGTGAAAGATCACACTTTCTCAGTGGGCAAGGAGCACTCATGCACCCACCTCTGCTGCTGACCCATCAGTGCAACAAGTGAATTTGTGAAGAGACAAATGTATTTCAATATCAAAGTTTCAACAAGTCTGAAACACATCTTAATATTTTGTTTTGAATAGCTTATCCCTGTCAAAAAATCACTAAATAACAGTGTAACAAACAACACTCCTTCACGTTATGGCAGTCCTATGGGGGTTTTCTTTTCTCACCCTGCTGCCAACTAATTCATGTAACAACCCCCCTTTTATTGTGGCAGGTTCACAGTATTATGTAATATAGCAGCATGGACCAGCTTTTAGATAAAACAAAAATATGAACTTTATTCAACAAAAGGTTTGAACAGATATTTCTTGAACTAATTGATATTAAACAACTGTTAGTTCAGGCACGTGTTACTTCTTACTGGTTACTATGTTGCCACAGTTCAACTTGCTACAGAGTATTTCTATGACCAGCTGTTAAGGACACTGCCTACTTTCCTAAGTTTAAACACTACACTATTGCCTCGCAGGCTTACTATAATCCTTCTTTTAATTACAGTCTCTAACTGGTTAAAAGTCCCTCTAGACTATAACCAAGTTCCCCTCTGGAACTGACTCTTCCCCTAACTGTCTCCTCAACTCAACCACCGCCTCAACCCTCAGGATTCTAAAAACCCATCTTCATCTCTCAACATTCTAAACTCAACTGCCAAACGGAATCTTCAAATTCCTAAGCCAGCACCTGATTGGCTTAGGGCCCCTGGCTTCTGATTGGCTGGTTTGTAGTCAGCTCATCACAAACAGTGATTAGAAAGCTGTTCATGTGATTTTAGACATATTATTGTGAAAACCAAAGACATTTCATGATTTTCCAAGTCCCTCAAAATGTGCCAACTTCTGTTGTGCTTTCAGTTAGCTGCCACTTTCTAATTACTGAAACTGTATTTTACCTGAACCTCCCCAATGATCACCAGTATGAAAAAATCTTTTTAAAGAACTCCTCATTCTCAGATGATTTTTCTCTTAGCAATTCAGCTTGCAGTTTTAAGATGCAATCCCAGCATTCAACTGCAACACAGGCTTCATGAGTAGTAACTGTTGTGGTCTTGTAGAACAATGCTTCTGTTAACAGCCTATCTGGAAAAACTGGTCCTTTGCCTTTTGCACTCCAAGTCCACTCATTTTAACTGCACAGAAGGAGAAAAGAAAGTTAAAGTCAATTCAACTTTCATCTGTCAAAGGTTGGGCTACCCATCCATCTTGTCACCAAGAGCTGCCATCCGCATTTACTTACCCACTTCAGTCAGTTCCAAGTTATCTCTTTTGCTGTGCTGTGTCTTGAGTCAACATCTGGCAAGCTGGGCAAACCAATGGAAAAGATAGTTAGAAACCATGTAGCTGTAACTTTTCCTGTTTCCACAACTTTTTGGCCTATGTACACAGAAGAATTAAAGCTAGGACCACCCCAAACCACTGTGCTTTTCAGGGGATACCAGATCCAGCCATGTGAATCTGGCTAAGTTCTCTAACATGTTCTCTAAGCCAGGGTAGGAAATGTGCAGCTTTCCATATAGTGTCGAATTACAACCTCCAGCATTTCTCATCATTGGCTATGCTGGGTAGGTCTGACCAAATTTCAGTCCAACAACATCTGGAGAGACATACACCCCCCACTGCACACCAGACATTCAGACACTGACCCTGATCTACCATGAGCCCCCTAGAACACCAATTTTGAGGCTTGATGGGAGCCGTGGCATAAAAATACCCTTCCTTTAAAAGGAAGATGTGGTTAAGCTACCTCTTAACTTTTAAAAAACTAACTTGATGTGGATGTTGTGCCTCTGCCTTTCCTTAAAAATGGAATTTCCAGAGTCAAGATGGACACAGCTCCAAAAATATAGGGGACCATTTAATAATGTACAAGTGGATGTCCCAGAAAATGAGAACAAGTAATGACTATGCCACCTATAGTATAGTCCTAAATGTGGCTTATGAAATGTGAGGTCTGGAATTTGGTTTCTGTACTACAACTGAACTATTCTCAATCCTTCAACAAAAGAATTCATGCCTGGAAACTTCCCACAAGCTTTGATTTTAGTAATGTAACCTGTGGTAAGGGCAGGGGAATTGTTTTGTTGCTGCTAATATTTAACAGTTGGTAATCTAATCCTTCTATTATGTTCTAGCTGAAATGCAGAGAAGGTGCATGTCCCACTCTAAAACACATGCCAGCTAGAGTTAATATATGCCTTTTCTGACACCACATTCACTGTAGGCAATAATGAATGGGCAACACAAAGGCAAAGTACACACTATAATGTGAATCAATCAATACAGATCTTTATTTCTTGAACAGTTGAAGGGAGCAAACTATTGGTAGGTTCCATACCTATATTGAAGTATAAGTATCTGTCACCCAAACATGAAGGTGGACTTGCCTATGCCTGAAAAAAGTAATAATGATATTATAAATGTTATTTTAATATGAACAAATAATTTAGTATATACAATAATATACTCTACAGAATTTATTCCTGGAAGCAGTATCTTCACAAATGTGGTTTTAATAAACCTAAAGATATCTAATTAATGCAACAAACATGCTTAGTGTTCACTAATGGAACTTGATGAAAAGCACAAAAAATAAGCTTAGAATCGTATCAAATACAGTATGTTCCACATAAGCAGAATTTATGAGTGCTTAACCCAGCCCCCAGCAAATTCAGAGACTAACCTGGGCTAAGAAAAAGGGTGGGTGTAGGTTTCTAAACCTCACTCCCCATTTGACTGAACTGCACCACAGCTCCTGTGCATTCACATGAAGGCAAATGTTTTAAGTACTCACTTCACCTGCCCACATGTTCAATTCAGCTCAAGTTCCCCTGATCTAGGATGTTTTTAACAAAACACAGTTGTAGGAATGGGACTGTATGACTTTTGTGTACAAGTTTTCAACTCGGCTGTGTAGGTTAAGATTAAGAAATGAGTATTAAGTGAATTATCAAAGTCCAATAAACAGGAGCTGTATGTGTGGTGCATAGAACACCCGGCTGACCAATCAGAGGACAGCTGAGGACCAGCCAATAGAAGGTGGGCTGGGCCTTTTGAAAATCCCGTGCTGATAGAGGGGAGCGTCAGTTGGGGAACTATTGAGTCTGAGTGAGGAGATAAAAGTTAACAGAAAAACTGCATGTTTTTAAAGAAAAATTTAAAAACCAGGATGAAGTAATTGATGAAAAAGTAGCTAATCTGGAGTCTGAAAACCAGATGTTACAAGGTCTTATGGAAGGAAAAACAGAAGAAATTATTACTAAAAAGGCAAGTTTAGATAATAAAGAAAAGACTGTTTCAGAGCTGGAATATATAATTTCTGATACGAAACATTAATCAAAAAGTGCTAATGAAACCCTACATCAATATAAAAAAGATATTCACAACCTTCAGGGTTTGCTAGATGGGACAAATGAGAGGTTTATTCAAAAGGAGAGAGAGAGAGAGGGGCTGTAATACAAGAAAATAATAAGTTGCAAGAACAACTATATGATTTTGAACAAGTAAATCAGATTCTGCATCAAAAAGCCAATAAAGGTCAAAATGAGCTTGAAAACATGAAGTCAAAAACTGAAGATCTGTACACAGAGTGCCAGACTAGAAAATATGCTAAACTCTTAAGACAGAGAAGTTAAAACTCTTTTGAAAAAATGTCATAAAGCCAACACACAAACAAAAGGATTAGAGACCATGTTTTACCATGTAAAAACAAATACAATACTCTCCGACTTGAAGAGTGATGTTATGTATAATATTCATAAACTATAATGTTGATAAACGGGTAAGTATAACATTAACTGGGATTTCACTGACACACATAACCAGTTGGTTATGTGTCAATGAATCTGTTAAAGGAGGAAGGTGTGTGGCGCATAGAACACCCGGCTGACCAATCAGAGGGCAGCAGACCAGCCAATAGAAGGTGGGCTGGGCCTTTTGAAAATCCCATGCTGATAGAGGGGAGAGTCAGTTGGGATTTGGCAGTTGGGGAACTGTTGAGTCCGAGTGAGGACTGAGTTCTGAGAGGTCCAGAGGGAACAGTCAGTTAGGGCTAGGTTTCAGACCAAGAAGGGTCTGTTATGTCCAGTGAGGGGCAGTAATAGAGTCTGAAATTGAGAGATTCTTTATTATCCTGCAGTATACAATAGCTTTGGTGGCTGAGTTAGTCGGCGAAAGGAAAAACTTTGCTGGCTCGAAGAGACACATCCTGCTAGGAGCATAGGCAGGAACAAGACTGAGGCCCAGGGGAGCTAGCTCCTCCCTATATAGGGGCCGGTCTTTGTTCTACTGTCCCTGCCTACAGGAGCAAATTGGGAGGAGCTAACCCAGAATACAGGAAGTTAGGACCCTGACTGCTGGGAAACAGTTGGCTCCTAAGAAATCTAAGCCACTACTAAGTCTAAGAATAAAAGAATGAAAATGTAACTAAGTAACACAAGGAAAAATTATAACAACAACTTCATATCATTGATACTTTATACAATTCTATTTTAAAATAAACTTTTGTTATTGTTTCAAGAAACACGTGGCCTGACTTCTGAAACACAAAACACACTACTGAACTTGAGAAGTCAAAAGTGGGTTGTCACATAATTTGGTGGCAGCAGTGGGATCAAAATTCCCAAGTGCCTGCCATCATAGGAGTGGATTACGGTGTGGAGTACATTACAGTATGCTGCTGTGAAGCTTCAAAGAAACTGTTAAAAAGGTCCACACAAGACTTTACAAAAAGGAACACAGTCACTGCCTGGTAATGTCCCCCACAGCAATTCCTATAGGAACAATTCCTAGAGGAGGAAGATGATGCAAAGGGGAAGCTTGCTTTATGCCTTTTCTGACACCACATTCATTAGTCACCAAGATGAATGGGTAGAACTGAAGGCAAGAGGAAAATGCAAAGAATGGGACAAAGACATGCATCTACATCATATTGTCTATCAAGAGGTCAGGGGAAAAAGTTCCAGGCCATTTTTGGTATGATGTATTGCGTTTTCATTTGAAAGTTGATTCCCTGGTTTGGGGGAAAAGGCAGAATATAAAGCAGTTAGGCAAGAAGGAAGACTATTTACATACCAGAGAAAACCTCACATTTGCTGGGGTTAGGGGCACAGGTCCCCTGTGAATGTGGAAAAAATGCAAATAACAAAACCACAATGTTTTTACCTGAGAGCACACCTCTCTAGGAATCTCTAGGTCTGCCAGACATTGACCACAGAATTGCGCTGGAGGAGATACAAACGCCCAGTGGAGTGTTCTCTCTAGGTCCTTCGGTGTGACTTTTGGTTAAAGTTGACCACAGAGTTGCACTGGAGTACCTAGATATTCCTAGAGAGAACATATTAAAATCAGTGAACAATCAAATCCGCAAATGTGAAGGGACGAGTGTATTTCTTTCAACCTAAACAATCATATCCCTAAATTATATTACAACTCTCTTAACTCCATTCCTTTCACCTCACTCTTGAGGCCCTTTTCCCATTGGTCATGTACCCCCACCTCTTTTCTTTGTTTCTTGTTTGGGCAGCAAAGAAAATACATTAAATAAGCCCTGAGCTCATGGGAATCTCTGCCCCATCTTCCCCACTGGAGGGCGATGGGCCATTCTTAGGATAAAGCATAGTTCATCAAGCATTGCCCAGGCCGGGAACCCAGGCAAACCTCATGGTTTGTGCTATCAGCCAAGTGTGGCCCGGGCGCCCCTTGACGATGTCAGCAGGGGTGCTCTGCAGACACAAGGCCTCTCAGTGTCCCCCATTTCCTTACAAAGGGATCTTGCAGCACCTTGGAGACTTAACTGAAAGAAAGGAGCTGGGAGCATAAGCATGCCTAGACATGCCTCATTACTGCACTGCCCTCTTATAGCGTTGCTATTCTACTTCAACTGTTCTGGCTGCCTCCTGTTGCATTCTGGGGTTTGTAGTTCAGTGAGGCCTAAGAGCTGTCTGGCTGAATATTCTAAATGCCCCCTCCTTAAACTGCAAATCCCAGAATGCAGTTAAAGTGGAATAGCAACTCTATGTGTGGTTTGGTAATCTGCTTACTCAAATGCACAGAATGAACCGGTGCAGGTGAAGTAACCTAGGCTGCATTTGCACTGTGTTAACAATCCGGTTTGACACCACTTGGCACTGCCATGGCTCAAGGCTATGAAATTCTGGGAATTCTAGTGTTGAGACATTTTAGGCTCCTCTGTCAGAGAACTATAGTGCCCTAGCAAACTACAGTTCCCAAGATGCCACGGTACAGAGCTGCAACAGCTCAAGTGGTGCCAAAAGGATCGTTTGTCTCCAGTGCAGATGCAGCCCTAGTCTACAAAAGCTCCTGCTGAGGAAGGCAAAAAAGGTCTTTTGCACAGGTAAGTCTCCAAGGTGCCACAAGACCCCTTTGCAAGACCAAGGGATTAACATGGCTACAGTCTCTTTGCGTGTAAAAAGGACCCAACCGTTTGGTCACTAAGGTCCAAAACATACTGCAGAAACAATCTAGTTTGAGACTGCTTTAACTGTCCAGGCGCTTAGAGAATTGTGGGAACTGTAGTTTGTTGTATCACCAGAGCTCTCCGACAGAGAAGGCCAAATGTCTCACAACACTTCCCAGGATTCCCTAGCATTGAGCAAGGCCAGTTAAAGCGATCTCAAACTGGACTATTTCTGCAGTCTGTTTCGGCCACCAAAAGGCTGCGTCCGCACTGCATCAATAATCCACTCTGACACTGCTGTAACTCCCATGGAATCCTGGGATCTGTAGTCTCCCTGCTGCTGTGGCACCGGAAGCTCTCCGACAGAGAAAGCTAAGCACCCCCACAACGCTACAAATCCCAGAATCCCATGGCACTCAGCCATGGCAGCTAAAGCGGTGTCAAACTGGGTTATTCCTCCAGTGGAAATGCAGTCTAAACACACAACCAGAGACTGAGGAGTAAATAATAATAATAATAATTTAAGTGGATTATTTTAACTGCTTTTGAAGTGCTTTTTTAATATACACACAATATATATATATATATATATATATATATATATATATATATAATCTGGACAAGGCACGAAGGTGCCACGAGGCTCCATATTATTTTTACTTAATCTGTATCCCACATTTCTCCCAAACTTACAACATATATATCTATATCTATATCTATATCTAAAATTTTTATCCTGCCTTTCTCCCAAATTGGGCCCTAAGTCGGCTTACAAATATATATTATATTACTTTATGCATTACATTTTTATCCCGCCTTTCTCCCAGGTTGAGACCCAAGGCGGCTTACAACACACACAATTATATTTATTTATTTGTTATATTTTTACAACACACACACACACATAAATAACCTGCCTTGGGTCCCAAGTTGTGAGAAAGGCCTTGTGTCCAGATCCCTGGGGCCTCAACCTTTCATGGTCTTTGCCTGAAGCTGCCCTCCCCGAAAGCCTCTGCCCAAAGGAACGGATTATGCCCCCAGAGTGCCTCCCCGGACGCCTCGCTTTCGCTAGCAACCGACTGAAGTGGCCATTATGCGCCCCTTCATAGGGTCTGGCAGCGCTTTAGCGAGGCTTCCGCAGCCCCGCTCCGCAATAAGCAGACACACCTGGCCTCCTTCCAGGAGAAAGCGCTGCTCCCTCGCCTCCGCTCCAGTCCTCGCTGCTGGCGAACTCAGGTTGATTGGCCGCCATTCTGTCCTCCCTCCTCCGCGCCAGAAACGAAAAGACCGCCCGCCTCCGCCGTGGGCTCCTTATATACTCCTCTCGGGACAAACCATTGTGAGCTGAGTGGGGGACACCTTCCCCCAGACCGTACCATTCGCTTCAAGGCGTAGAGTGAACAGACTCAAGGTCTCTTGTCTGAGAAGGGGGAATACACCGAACGCGGAACGCGGCCAAAGCCCACTCGCTTGGCCTTTCCATGAAGAAGAAAAGAATTTGGAGCGCACCAAAAATCGCCCCTCCCCTTCTGCTCTCAACGGTCGCGGAGCCATAGAGCTATAATGGTAGAGCGCACCTGAAGGAAATGGAGTGAGAAGGGAATAAAGAAGGGAGAATGAAAGCTGTTGCAAAATGTCCTCCCCTTTCCTAATAATAATAATAATAATAATAATAATAATAACAACAACAATAATAATAATAATAATAATTTTATGATCAATATATTATAATTTAATATATATATATATACTATATATTATATAATTTATACTACATTATAATCTTATATAATATTTACTGCATTATTATACATATATATTATATATTATATAAGATTATAATGTAGTGTATATTATATATTATATATATTATATTATAATATATTGATAATTAAATTTTATATGCATTATATATATTATATAATATATAGTACATTATTACCTATTATATATTATAATAATATATACTACATTGTAATATATAATATATGCAACAGTATTATATTTTCATATATTATTATTATTATATATCATAATAATACATACTACATTATAATATAATATAATACATTATTATATATTATCATATTATATTATATATTATTACATATTATTAGCAAAATAACATATTCATAATATAATCAATATTATTAAGTATTAATATATCAATAGTAACATATAATTAATAATTATATGACTAATAATTATAATAATAGCTTATTATTATTATTATCCCACTTTTCCCCTCAAAATTGAGACTCAAAGCAGATTACAATTTAAAACCACAGTGCAATTGAAAACATACAAAAGTGACAATTAAAACAGAATTAAGCTATTACAACTTTCAAACAGAACACTGGCTAAAAAAAATAGAATACAATTTAAAAAAGGTGAAAGCACTTAGAAAACATACACTTTAAAAGAGTGCAACACCCCCAGGATGTTCTTTAAAAACTTTGTGTTTCAAAAGACTGTCTGAAGAATAATAATAATAATAATAATAATAATAATAATAATAATAATAATATTTTAAGATTGTAAGCCTGAAGCCTGAGGGCAGGGAACTGTCTAATTAAAAATAATAATTGTAAGCCGCTCTGATAGCCTTTAGGGCTGAAGGGTGGGGTATAGATACCATAAATAAAATAATAATACATAAATAATAAATAATAATAGTCTTTAGCTTGCCATTGGAAAGACAACAAGGGTCCCAAACACACTGCAGAAATAATCCCGTTTGAGACCACTTTTACTGCCCTGGCTCAATGCTAGAGAATCCTGGCAACTATAGTTTTGTGAGACATCTAGCCTTCAGAGAGTTCAGGTGCCACAATAAATTACAATTCCCAGGATTCTCTAGCACTGAGCCAGAGCAATTAAAGCGGTGTCAAACTGGATTATTTCTACATGTGTTTTGGACCAAAGTGGTGGTGGCTTTCTGGCCTTCCTGGAGAGGGGGTTCCAGAATCTGGGGGCCTTTTTATGCTGAAAAAGACTTAACACGGCTTCCCTTTTGAAAATTAGAATAACGCTGTATTAGTGTAAACTTGCAATATTTCCTAGGCCTTAATCATAAACCATTTCTCTTTCAAAATATTTTTGTACTTATAAGGTGGGGCATAACTATTCATACTTTTTATGTCCCTATTGCTGAATAAGCATGTAAATATAAGTGAAAAGGGAGTATAAGGAGACTCCTGCTAACATATTCAGACTTGAGTATTGCCTAGTCGCATTCCCATTTACAAATAAATCACTTTGCGATCCGAATCAATGGATCAGTTCAGCAGCAGAGTGTGGTTCACACCACATTTGCCCCAATCGCATTTTCTTGCTGCAAAATAAAATAAAACAACCCACTTATGGTTCACATTGATGAATGAATCAATTCAAAATGGACCCGCTCCAGCCGGCCAAAGGGCAAATTTAAATCGATTCCAATCCGCATCTGGTTCACACTTGCATGGAATCAATTTATCCAAAAAGACACAGATTCAGTTCAAGTGCAAACCATGACAATTTAAACCGGTTCAAACTGATTTGTGATCCGGTTTAAATGGTATTGGGAATGAGGCCATAATTATCTTGGCTAAAGCAGCAACTTATTTGATTCTTCCGTACATGCTAACACTTATCATATCTTCTGAAACACCATGGCATATAATTAACATTTCCTTTTCAAAACTTCTCACAAATTGCTTCTTAATGTGGTCAGATCTAGGAGGGCCCTGTACTTTGACTGTGATTAATTCAAAAACATCTCAAACCAAGTAGCTCTGATCTCATAATTGTAGACCGGTGGCTTTCTCCTCCAAAGTGATAGACTTACAGAGTGTCCTAATTACAGGTACAGAATTCACCACTAACTATTGGAAGCTAAACAAATGAACAGTCTAACATTTGAAAATAGTCATTAAGAAGACAGACCTGGGTGTAGGCTCCAAAAATTAAATACAAGTCCAAACTCATGTTCAAACCTCAGTGAAATTCAGTTCCCAAACTGAATATTCTTTCTATCTTTCTTCATAATGATAACGTATCATGTTCATCATAGTTGTATTAGTGAATACTAGTTTGCCCATAACCACAAAAAAAAAAACTATATTGTTGTGATTATTATCAAGAAAGTGGCCACCATGGGAGCCCCTATGATTTTAATGTTAAACCAATGAGTCCCAAAGTGGGCAGTATGCCTCCTCCGGAGGTGGTGGAAAGACCTAGGGGGTGGTGGTGAGGTGGAAAGGGGGCAGCAGGGGAGTGATGAGGGGGAAAGGTGGTGGCAAAAGGTCTTTCATTCAAACTACTGGTGTGCAAGTAGCAGTGGTCTTTGGGGCCATGGTGGGGATGAGAGTTGCATGAAACTTTTTTTGAGGATCCCTTTCAGCGTTGCCAATTTCCAGTGAATTCCCCGGAATCCAGGGAATTTAATTAATTTCTTTCCAGGGAATATTGGGGAATTCCAGGGATTTTGGATTTTGGTAAAACATGAAGCTGATTGCTTGATGTGATGGTGTCTCTTGCTCTTCACCTCCCCATAGAAGCCCACTCCCTTAGCTGCATCTCTCCCTAGTAGTGATGGTTGGGAACCTCTCACGTGGCTTGGGTGCAGGATATCACTTCTGTGGCTTGGAGTGGTGCCATTTTGGGACAGACTGACTCCTGAAGCAGAATCCCTGGATTCCTCCTGCCCACCATCATTCATGAAGCTGGAGGCTGCTGTCTCCCATTCTATCAACATTCAACATTCTATCAATAGTCTTCTGCTTTGGGAGTTAAGAGGAGGAAGAATCCCTGGATTCCTTCTCCACTCAACTTCCAAAGCTGGAGGCTTTTGTGTGTCACCTGGTGTGGGCTGCACCAACCATGCCCCCTTGTGACACCTTTGCTGCAAGGGTGGCACAGGTGAGAGGCTTCTCAGTCACTAGTCAGCCAGCCACTTGGTTGCTGCTCCCACAATGACCGGGTGGCAAAGGGAGCAGTGACTGAAATTGGTTATTTTGAATGTTCAGTAGAACAGTAGACCTAATATAAAGAAATATGTGTTGGGTGGGTGGGGGGCACAAGGGTTGTAATCTAAGAGGAAAGGAGGAGGTAGCCCAAAAAAGTTTGGGCACCACTGTGTTAAACTGATACTCTGGTATTCAAATCCTTATGCTTCCCCAAATGTAATTACACTCTCTCAGCCTCAGAAGAAGGCTGAACAAATCTTGCCAAGAAAACCCTTCACCTTAGGGTTGCCATAAGGGGGAAATAACAATAAAATGACTTAAAAGGGCATCTGATAACTTTTAGTGGGATAATTAGCAAAATTATTTGACAGAAACATTCTGTGATCTTGAGGATCTTGAAAGGAACTGATTTGCCAGGTTAATGAATTTACAGAACAACTCCCACATTTAAAGTACCACATTCTTTTTCTTATGAAAATATATGTCAGGATGTATCAGAGTAGCCCCCCCCCCCCAAGTTTTTGGTTCTTTTGAACTGAATCTAAGGTAATTTACTACATCCATAAATGTGGATGACAACTTACCAGTGCATCTAAATGATTCTTCTAATCGTATGTGAAATAAATAAATACTCAGAATATTGCATACTATACTGTCAGACAATTATCAAGTTCCATCAGTCAGTAACTGTTATCTGAGCCATCTCCTGCCCATTTAATGACTAAATGAGCATCCTTGAAATATCCTTGGTAACTGACATCAACTTATTTAAGTCATGCAGTGCTCTAAATCTCTTTTTCGTATTACATCCACTGTTCCAGAATCAGAGTATCTCAGTCTAGTATCCCTGAACTGTCATACCTCCCATATTTATCAGTGTTGGAATATGTATGGCATCTCCATGCCCCTAGTCACATTAAGTGATACTATTTTGTCAATATTATCTCCCTTTCCTTGCACATCTCATTTTACTCCACTTACCTCTACGATCAGTCCTATATTCTCTATAGGTACATGTACTCCTCAGCATCAGGTGCCTCCTGCTGTTGCTGCAGGGCTTCTATTGAAGCATTACCCAAGTGAGGAAGCCCACTTTAATCACTGGGTCTATGATATCACAAAGAACTAGGCACATGAGTAACCATGGTAGCATGAGCCTTAGGGGTTGGCTGAGCTCCTGTGATGTCAACAATCCTTAAGAATCAAAGGTGTCATCATTTTGACCATGGCATTGTGGTATAATGTGCAGAAACAACACAGTAAAAAAGGAAGAAAAAAAGGTTTAGAAAAGAGAGAACATCACAATTGCACAACTTAGCCTTTGACTCAAAGAAAGGAGACTACCCCTTTTTCCTTTTTAAAGCATAACTATTTTAATTCTGATGCATGCAATAATTCCTTCATGAAGCTTATCCCTGGCAATCACCATAAATATTGTCTTTTAAATAGTTACATGTTATTTATATATTAATAATAACCTTCAATTCTCATTTTCCCCAAATCTTTCTTGATCCAAAGGAGGTTTAAGTCCAGTATTGCCTCAAACATACCTTCTTTTATGTCCCTTCTTCCTGCTCTTACTTTGTACATTATTTTTTCCTGAAAGAGCTATGAACCATATACTATTTAACCACTTTTGCATTGAGAGATTTTCTAATGTTTTCCATGCTTTAGCTATTTCTAGCTTTGCAGAGCTAGCTTTCTATTAGGCAAGTTTTCATCTTCACTTTCGAATAGAGAAATTAATAATAGTGCCACTCTAAAGTGGATTTTTTTGGCCCAACATTTGAGTTACTCATCCTAATATGTCCTCCCAGCATCTACATATTTTTGGACAAGTTAGCCATATATGATACCAGTCACCTATTTGGCCACAACATCTCCAACATGGCTTTGGTCTAATCTGCACTGCAGAAACAGTGCAGTTTGACACCACTTTAACTGCCATGGCTTAATGCTATGGAATTCTGGGATTTGTAGTTTTGTGACATATTTACCCTTCTCTGTCAGAGAGCTCTGGTGCCACAACAAACTATAAATCCCATGATTCCATAGCATTTAGCTTCACAGTTAAAGTAGATTCAAACTGCATTATTTATTAGACCTTTGTTCATTATTGATCTTAAGGAGATTGCTTGGTATGATTATGAGAATGATGGGGGCTGGTTATGGGAGGGTGGGGGGATTGAATTGTTATTTGTTATATGTAATGCGAGTTGTTGTATAAATGTTGTATGTGTTTATATTGTTTGCTTAATAAAATAATAAAAAAAGAAGAAGAAGAAGGAGATTGCTTGGATAGTAATGCTATTTATGAATAATTTTACTGCATTTTCTCTGATCTGGACAGATATTGGTTTATAGGGTGATGTTTTCCAAAATGACTCCTATTTTTTTCTTTATATTTACCTCCAAATCTGACTTCAAACAAGTCTCATCCTTTTAGATTTACCAAATTTTGCCTCTTGTGTTATTTGAAATAGTTTTGAACCTTTTGGCCCCATTCAGACTGGCACACTTGTGCTGGAGGGAACTGGGTGCAATCAGGTGCCCTCCTCTCAAATGCCTCCGGAAGCAAGTGCCGACTATGAAATACCTTAATTGGGGTGTTTAACCCTGGAATGCCATTGCAGCACTTTACCCGGTTTAAAAGGAAGAGTCCTCTGTTGTCAATCAAATTAGTTCTGCTTTCTTAAAGGTGATGTTTCTTGCAGCCATTGGCTAAGCGGATGGGGGCTTCCCCCTTCCTTTAAAAAAAAAAAAACTGGCACAATTAGTGTCAATTTGCCAAATTGAAAGGGAAACATTTGTAACACTGGCATTGTAGCATTTGCATTTTAAACAAATTATTCCAGGAGCAAGAGGAAATGAAAGGGAAATGTAGCGCAGACATTCTAATTGTAGCATCCGTGTATAACACAAATAATAATAATATTAATATTAATAATAAAGGCTCTTATAAGGTGCTGTTCCAGGAGCAAGAGGAAATGAATGTAGCACAAACACACACGCATTCTATGTCACCCAAAAAATCATGCGCACAGACTATCAAAAATAAAAAATACAAAAATAAAAAGAGAGAGAGGCTCCTTCATCTTGGCTCCGCAGCCCAATTTCCCTTGGCAATCTTCCTCCTCCTTCTCCTCCTCCTGATGCTGCCCTCCAAGGCCCCCTTCTCTCCCCAGGCTCCTGCCTTCTCCTCCTCCTCCTCCTCCCGATGCTGCTCTCCACGGCCCCCTTCTCTCCCTTGGATCCTTCCTCCTCCTCCTCCTCCTGCTCCAATGAAGGGGAGGGAATGCTCGCCCTCTGCCCTCCCTCTGACCTAAATCCTTCCCCTGAACTTGATCCAATCATTACCGGGGGCAAGTTCATATTTGCGGAACCCAGGTTTTTTCAAAAGAGACGGCTTTTAACTCGATTGCAAATGACCTGCGCTAAGGGGCATTTGTCACGAAATGCTTGTGCATGCCTCGAAATAGATTGTGACTGATTTGGGGCCAATATGAACTTCACATGCAAGAATCGATACCTGATCTGGGTTAAAATGTAGTCTGAATGGCGCCTTTGTTTTTGTTTATGCTGTCATTACAATTTGTTTCAAATAGAGTTAAAGCTCTCGGCAATGGGGGTCTGTTCTATTTAATTTTGTCTGAAAGGAATTTATTTACATTACAGTGGTACCTCGGGATACGAATTACCCAGCTTACGAATTTTTCGGGATACGAATAAATCCCATAGGGATTTATTGTTTCGGGTTACGAACGTTTTTTCGGGTTACGAAAAAACGCCGGCGCTATTTTCAATGGAGCCGCGGCAGAGCCGCGGCTTTTTTTCCCATTAGCGCCTATGGCAATTCGGCTTACGAAGGTTTTTCGGGTTACGAAATTAGCCGCGGAACGAATTAATTTCGTAACCCGAGGGAGCACTGTACTTGCAACCATGATGAATATATTGGTTTAAGTTTGTTTTAAGTTGTTCTCATTCTAGGTTTACCATTCAGATATAAGTTATTTGTTTTATATATTCCTTTCTCTTTCCATCCCTTAAACTGTTCTCTCTCTCTTTTTTTAAAAGTATATTCTTTAAAAAAAAGACAGAGGAGTGATGGAGGTGGGGCTATTTTTTAGAAACGATATCTGAATCATGCACAGTATTGAACATGCCCTCTGTAAACAGGTTTGCTATTTTGCCTTGTAGGTTTTTTTATTATTTTAGCTGAAAATATATCTGCTTCATAATGTTTTGATAACATGTTTCTTTCTATTGGGAGTCATGCAATTGAATTATCAGCTTGTACAAATTTAATCATTTGGACCAAGTGGAAAGTATCATATTGTAGTTCTAAATTTACTAGGATTTACTAGAGTTAGACTGCCTTATGATGTGTGAATATATTTGGGACTATTTATGAACCTTAAAAATTCCCCCTCCTTGCTATAAATTTCTCTCATTATTATTATTATTATTATTATTATTATTATTATTATTATTAGCCATTTTGTAAACTTTCTTTTTTAAGAGACATTTTTTGCCCAAGTCATTGTTATATATGGTGTGACATTTTGAGGCTAGGGTGATGTGAGCTCCTACAAATAACAACACATACAGAATACCTCCATTTGGTGTCTGGTGAGAATTGGCATGACCAGATTACACCAGTGGTTACCTATACAGCTCTGGGCCCAATTTGGTGTGCTGGCTTTGATCAGACATTGCATGTCTGAGGTAAGTGTACAGAAGCTGTCTCCTATTTTAAAAGCTATTTCAAGGTTGCTTTTTGAAGTGAAAAATCTCTCTGTTTGCATGTGTACATTAGCCAACTTTTTAATAGTCCTGTACATGATTTTCATAATGATCAAACATTTGCATATTATGTAAATAGGGCGGTCTGGATTTGGGCAGCTAGAATATGACAACACGAAAAGGAGACGGGGGGGGGGGGGGGCCTCCTGTTACTGGAGAGTGGTGGGGAGGAAAGGCTAAATGAACATTGATGTGGAGGCAGAGAAAGACCAAAGGGGAAAAGAGCAGTGGAGAACAGAATAAAAATAGCACTGAGGTGAAAGGGTTTTCTAACCCCTGGAAAACTGATACAGGTTGAATCAGTACAAAGACAGAGGTGAGGTCAGAGAAAGAAGAATAGGGTGGGGACACAAAATAGAACAGGACAATGAGGGAGGGATAGCAGATTTCTAACCTATGGGATCCTGAGTACTTTAGAACTGAGTACAGCCTTTGGTTACAATCTGAAACTTTCAGTCATGCATGGATCATTTTCAGATGCTAGAAATCAAGAACCAGTTGAGATCTTTCTGATTTGTATAGTTCAGGGTTGTTGTTTTTTTGAGAAACCACTAGGTGGCTCCAAAAGTCTAATCATTTTTAGGAAAAGCAAAGAAAAGATTGACCATTTTTAAGGCAACTTCGCATACACCATATTTTCCTGATGTGACCGTAGAAAAAATGTACCAAACACAGACTCTGATATTTGTGAAAATCATGCAAGAGTGTTTTGTTTTTGTGACCCTTGAATGTATTCAAAAGTTCACTAATAAGTTTTGTCATGATGGAAAAGAAACTAGGCGGCCGTGCACAGCCCCAAGTTGTCAAGGGATATATACACATTATTAAGTTCATAATTAAATCATTATTTGCTATCTGCCATGTAGTGGGCATATATTTGGATTGTTAATGCATATAAATCAGAGCTTACTCCAAATACTCCAAACATAAGATTTCATTCATAAAGATTTTTCTGTTTTTCTGGTGGTAACAGTTTTCTTCTGAGCATAAATGGGACATGTATGAAAATTAATGTATGCAATGTCATGATACTTTTTAGATTTTTAATCAAACTTTTATAAACATAATCTATATTTATTTCTTGCTTTTTGCCTTCTTATCCAATCTATGTTTTTTTTTTCTTTTATAGCAACCTCACTTCTCATTTGTAGGAAATTTTAAATTTGCATTTATTTAAATTAATTGTGAAATTCATATGTGTAAAGCTTAGTTCTTTTCCAGGGAGGGCTATCCTAAACACAATTAAAACTGACATGTTTCAAAACATCCTGAGCAGTTTTTTTTGTATAAATTGTTCTATCAGTCCAATAAATAAATGTGGCATCAGAAATATCTCTCTGTTTCAAAGATAAGAGGGTCTAAACATCTGGGGAAATGTGTTAAATTTAAGGGCCAAATCAGACACATACATGCAAGTATGTAGTGGTAAATTTTGAAGTGCAAGGTCTCACAAGGAGAGCTTCTACAGCAACGCACACACAATGAGGCCAAATATGCAGGCTGCTGTATTAATTTAAGTAATTTAATCTCCACCTGGAGTAGGTCTTTTGTAAAGCTAATGAGGTCTTGTCAACCCCCCTCCCACAAATGCTTTGGCTTGTAATAGAGATACAAGTCAACAATACATTATTTCTGGAAAAATCCATTTGACCTCCAAATCCTATAAAGACTGCCGGTAAACCAGGAGGGAACAGGGGAGTCAACGAATGCTGATAGTGACAGATAGTGCCATTCTCCTTGCTCATCAATAATCCCTGGATTTCGGCCCTATGATATCTGGCGCCATTATACCACTATGTACATCTTTGTTAACCATGTAGTCACTTATTTGTCTGTAAAGCAGAAGTGAGCAGCTATTTTAATTACTGAATGGAATGCAGTATAGGATGGACGAGAAATCCATTTACCTTGCACACCTTGCCAATTCTCCCTTGCTAAGTCTTCCCATGTTCTCTCACTGGTATAATAAGGACTGGAGCACACTGTTTTGCTGAACCTCATATTTCCCTTGTAAAGTGCGGTCCAATCAAGCACTTACATTAGCAAAGAGAGAATACACTGGCTGAGGTAAGTACACCATTCTCCTAAGAACCACAAATATTGTGATTTGTTTTAAAATGTTCAGTATCTGCGCTTTCCCATCATCCTCTTTGTTCAAGGAAATGCATCCTTGTGCCAAGAAAGGAGGAATTTACCAATAAATGTAAAAGAAACATATTTATCACATGTAAAACTGACTGTGTTGATTGAAAAATGTAAGAGGAAAAGACCTTGGGATCACACGCTAGACACAAATAGTAGCTCATATGCTAGGTAAGTCACTGACTTGGAAGGCCAGAAATTCTGGTTAATTGCCAGGACCAAATTCCTGATGAGAAAACCATCATGGGAGAATCCAAATGAAGCTACTTCTGCTTTTATCATTCAGAATATTGTTCTGTTAAACATAACTACATACATCTGTGAGGTGTCTATTGTACAGTGTCTACAATGTAGCTGTTTTTATGGATTCAGTTAGAGCAGTGGTTCCCAGACTCTGGTCCTCCAGGTATTTTGGACTTAAGTTTCCAACACCTTTGCAAATTATCATGGGAAAGAACTGTATAAGTGTTCCTGTGCTTATAGTTTGTGGGATCAGCACCAAATTCTGAAAATTCAGATGAAAACTGGTCAGGACTGAGCACATCCATTCTCAGTGGATTTGACTCCCTTTTCTTTCTCTACTTATTGCCTTAATCTACGTCCTTCCACTCAACCCTGATTGTTGTTATTTTGGGGTGTGGTTATGGATTCCTAGGCATCAAAGATAAGCATCACAGGGCACACATGCCAAAGGTCTGTCACACCCCAGCAGAAAGCCACTCAGAAACTTGCCCAGATTTCACCACTTTTGCAATCTGCTTATTTACCTGCCTCTCACTCTAGCTGAGGCAAAAGTGATGATGAGACAAAGGATCAGCAGCTGAAACTACAGCCCTTATCACACGTGAAATAGGAATTCCAATCCAAAGCCATTCTGAAGGGAAGGGGAAGCAGAGTCAATTTGAATCCAAGGCAATTCACATGATTAATTTATCTCACGTGAAGAGCAAAATTGTGGTCACTCCTGAGGCAAAGCGGAGCAAGTGCAAAATAAATTACCACACCAGACTGATTCAACTATTTGAATTGGCACCCTTGCACATGCTCATTGGGGCTGAGAAGAAGCCCAGGGCAAATCCCATCTGGAGAAACATACCAAGAAAACCCCCATGACAGCTTCATCTTAAGGATCAGGGTGTATGATGATGATGAGGATGAAGGAGTAGGATGCAGGGGGCCAGGGCAGCAGGATCGGGGGGAGGAGGATGAAGGAACAGGATGCAGGGGGCAAGGGGGGCGAGATCGGGGTGATCTTCCAGACCAGACCAATTCCGATTAAAATCGAAGTGAGCTTGGAAACAATTTTTGTGAATTGGCTTGTTACCGAATTCACAAAAATCAGGAGTCACTTTGGTTTGACTGTGGATCCGCCTCGGAACGAGCCCCCGTAGAAAGCAATCACATGTGATAGTTAATCACATTGTAACGTGAATTCACATGGTTGGACCCGGAGAGGCTTCTGATTGGAGTTGCAAAAACCGCCATGTGATAAGGTCCTACCTGACTGCTCACTGGTTTTCCATTTGCCAAGCAAGAGGGGAATGGGTGTGTGCACTTTCAAGTCACCTGTGCCCTGGTGATCCCATGAATTTCATTGTGTGTGTGTTTTTTTTTTAAGGTAAGGGATTCTCACAGGTGATTTTTTGTTCCTCTGAAGTATAGTCTACAGTGCCTGGTATTCCTTGGTGGCCTCCCATCCAAATACTAACCCAGGGATGAACTTGTTTAGCTTCCCAGATCAGTTGGGTGCCATTAGGGTACTTAGACCTAATGAGGCAATAGCAATAATATAAAAGATTAGGAGGAGCAACAGCAATGGCAGCTGAGATGATAACTCAAGAGATTTACTGAGGGAAGAGACTCATTGACAATATCTTGCCCAACTTGCCTCAAAATTGGAACCAGCCCTGATGACTGAGTTTTGATATGCCAGAAGCCAATGGATGTGTAGTTGTGACCTAAATCTTTCAAAATCTTTCTGTTTAGCTAGCTTTCCCTTGCACTGCACCCATTTACATTCAGTAAAAGTCAGCAAGGTAGTGGTTTGAGTGTTGGACTATGACTGTGAAGACCATGAAACTCAGACCATGGGCAAGTCACTTGTTCTTAGCCTCAGAGGAAGGCAATGACAAATTTCTTCTGAACAAATCTTCCCAAGAAACCCCATGATAGGGTCGTCTTATGGTTGCCATAAGTCAGAAGTTACTTGAAGGCACACAGCAACAACAACAAACACTCAGTAAGTTGTTCATTGTGAGAAAGGTCAATGTTGCATCCTTCTAACCAGTGAAACAATGCCTGCCAGGCATGGAGAATGTGTGGCCTTTGGGTTGTGTGTGAGCTCTGGAACTCACTTTTTGTGACCCATGAAGTCCCATAAAGACTCCTGAACCCCTATATTTTAAAGAAAATAAGATGGCGTGAGTTTGGGGCAAATCATCCCGGAGGTACAGTCAAAGCTGTTTCAACTGTGTGAAAAGACACCCAAGAAAAACTCTGTTCAATCCCCTCAGAATCCTTCTCACCTTTCTTTCTTTTTTTTTTTTATTAAATTTTATTAAACAAATAACAAACATACAAATAAAACAAACATCTCACAACCACAGGGAGAAAAGAAAAAAAAAACCTATAACAAATTAAAAATCAATACATTCTCCTTCCAAATAGGAGAATTAAAGATAATATTAGGAATATTTTAAATTTGGTGGAGGTTCATGAAAAAAAATTGATAAGAAAATGGCTATGTTTTTCATCGACGCAGAAAAGGCTTTTGACAATATCGATTGGAAGTACATGTTTGGGGTATTGACTAGGGTGAAAGCAGGGCCGGAATTTATAAAGATGATTCAAACAATTTATACAAAACAGGAGACTAAAATTATTGTTAATGGTGAGAAAACTAAAACCTGTGAGATAAGGAAAGGGGTTAGACAAGGATGCCCCTTGTCCCCACTTTTATTTATTTTGGCCTTGGAACCATTATTATTGAATATTAGAAAGAATCCATTGATTGAGGGATTTAAATGTAAAGGGGAAGAGTATAAACTCAGAGCATTCGCGGATGACGTGGTATTAACAATTGCTAACCCTAAGGAAAGTAGTGAACAGCTAATGAAGACTTTAAAGAAATTTGGAAGAGTGTCAGGGTACCGGATTAATGCGGACAAAACAAAAGTTTTGGCCTTGAATTTAACAACGGAAGAATCCTTCTCACCTTTCAAATACTTCATTTTCCCTCTGTTTCCCCTTCAAAATGGTATCTGGGAAGTGACATGACATTACTTCCAGTCACCACTTTGAAGGAAAAATGGAAGGAAAACAAAACTATTTTCCATTTGCTGTGGGGTAAGTCCACAGGAAGTCTGGGGGATAGAAAATTGGCCCCTGGCACTCATGCAGTTGTAGGCTACCAGCAGTAAATTATATGAAAGGAAGAAGGAATCCACTTTAACATTCTGATCTTCAAGCAGAACTGCCAGATAAAAACTAAAAACTCAAGTCAGACTTTACAATCGTAGCTTGTCTTAATGACCGTAGTTTACAGATTCAGTAGTAAAATGAAACCTGGATTATAGAAGACTTCTGGGATTAATCACAGCGCACTGGGAAGGGATGGTGTGATGAAGAAATGTGCAGACACTAGACTTGTACATATCTCAAGTTTAATAATCTGAGTTATATACTCTTATACTGGGGTTTAAATGCTGCCTTGAAGTCCCTGATTATATATAATGTCATATGATATACACTGAAATCAATTTATAGCTACCAACTTTGTTTTTATTGATGCTGATCTAAAATTTTAGTTTTACTTTATGAACTTTTATTTTTTGTGCTTTATATATCACAACTGAAACACTATCCATATTATAGCACAGCTTTGCTCTAAGCTGGTACAGTGTGGGAAGGTGCAGCAACACCTTTATACTGCCTGCCTCCCTACCATCTTCCTTTACAACATGGTTGGACTCCACATGGCATCTTAATCCACTTCTTAGGTTCCTGTTGCCTTGTCCATCTGTTGATTTGGCAGTAAGCTTATCATATGTTCTTCATGTGGATGTGTAATGTAGTGTCAATAGGTTTCTATTGTACTAAATAAATAAACAAGCATATGGCATTCCTGGGATGGAGGAAGAGATCTTTGGGTAAAGGGAGAGAGATTTCACGCTCCTTTATTAATTACCTGTTACTGGAACTGACGTATCATCTTGCAAGTGGGAAGTATACTGGTGCTTTAACAGATGGCCATACTGTAAATAGACAAGGTGCTTAACATTTTGCAAGAATCAATGTGCAAGTGGGGAATATGAGTCCCAAGAAGAAATGTGACAATTGTTGTCATTAGGAGGTCCTTTACCAACACATGGCTGCTTCAAAGTTATAGAAAGATTACTTTTTGTGAAAGTATGCTGAAATGGTTTATATCTTGATCAGTGGTACAGAGTTACTATATTAAAGAAACATTTGGTGTAATAACAGGATATTCTGTAATTATTTATAGCACCAGTGAAAATGTGTATGTGTGCATGTGCCATATCTGTCAGGCCATGAAACCCAACAGCATGGATACTAAAAGGACCCTGAGGGTGTGCATCTTTACATTGATTTGCTTTTTAAATGGCTTAATTAAAATTAATTAATTATAAACTATAGTCTGCAGCATTATCTTAAGTTTGCTACCAGCTGGAAGAAACCAGGCACTCTGAAAATATGGGATTTTCACATATAATCACCCACTCCTGCATTAGACCTGAGTATGAATTATTAGTGGATTGTTTAATCTTGTATATATTTATTAGCATGGGCTACTGACTGTATGGTTATTGAAAGCTTGAGCTGTAGATGTTATTGGATTATCTGAAACAATGGGCTCTTCTAGAGTACTACGAAGTTGTGAGAGCTCCCACAACAGAGAGAATCACTTCTTACTGGCTGGTATCTCTTGATGCTGCTTTTGCATCCACTTGGAGCCTCCACTCCCTGTAGAAGCCAAGGGGGGCAGGGAGGAGGAAAGAAGTATCACTTGATTGAAAAACTGGCCAATTTCCATTCAGATCCCATGTCACTGTAAGCAACTGTAGCCATTTATTAGTCAGATCTCACCTGTGCTTTTGTTCACTGTTGGCTATGGATGTTGTACAACTGATATGAACATGCCTCACAGTTTCCTAAAAATCTTAAGTGTTGAAAGGCACCGTCTGTGCTCCCCCTCTCCCATCCAATAAGGAGGAGGTGGAATGGCCAAGGAATTTGATATAAGTATTGAATCATATAAGTCTTTTGTTTCGGTTTTTGCTGTGATATATCCTGGATTTTTTTTAAACATCCTTTGGATGGGAATAAAATAAAATAAAAGCTGGTGCTGGAAATTTCCATTAAATGCTCCTTGACAACAGAAATGTAATCTGGTTATTTGTTAAAACAAACAAACAAACTAACTAACAAACACACACACAAAGAACTACAGCAACAAATACAGCAAATAAAAGGAATATTTACTCTGTCTGGATATCTCCATTGTTGTTTTGCATTTTGTAACTATTTCTGAAAATACCAAAAGCTGCATTGAGCAGTGCTTTATCATGGGTAAGCAGCATACAAAGTGACAGGGTTGACATTCAGCGTAGTCCAGTTGGGGAATATAAGCATACCCGACATAACCTACATTATATCTGGGGCTTCCATATTTATATATTTTCATATCTGGAGCCAGGCATGATCTTAAAAGTTTACAATGATCTTTGGAACACCAGGAAAACTTTCCATGGGAAGGACATGAAGATCTGAAGACATGTGAAGAAATCAGGTAATACCAAGACAAAGGTTAAATGGGTTTGGTGATTGTTCCGTTTGTTTCCCATCTAAAACCTAGAAAAAGTGCTTCTGGTTAGAAATGAGTGTTATGTGTGCATCTTGGTCCAAATCTTTATTACCTATCACATACTTTGAATAGTAAAGGAAATAATTTTTGTAATAGAGAAATATGGCTGCTTCCTTTTTGAGAACTAGAATGTAGTAATCCAGAGAGAGAGAGAGAGAGAATGAGAGAATGATTGACTGATTCCAGGTGGCTGACAAGAAGGTGAAGGAGAATGAGGCGAAGAAAGGCTGAATGAACATTGGGACTGAGATTAGAACAGAAGGGGGGGGGGAAGGACAGAAGAGAAACAGTACAAGGCTAAGGGAGGCAAAGGTTTATATAACTTAAATTGGTAAATGATTAATGGGTAGAGGAAGACAAAGACCAGCAAAGCAAAAAAGGCTAAGTGTGGTAAGAGAAAGAAGAGAGAGTGAACACTAGGGTAAGGGTAAGGATAATAGGTTTTAGCCTGGACAGATACTTTTCTTAGTAACAGAGGCCCAAAACAGACGGTCTGACATGGCACTTCTCTTTGCGGTGCAGATATGACGCCACGAGGCACCAATGGTGCACTCGCAGCATCGTATGTGCTGCGCAACGTGTGGACACAGCGCGTCCGCTACGTAAAGATGGCAGCCCCCATGTGGAATGGGCGCCACCATTTTGTATGGACTGGGTCCGTATTAGGGTTAGGGGCGTCCGGAAGGGACACTCCTTTCTAATCCTAATATGGACCCAGTCCGTACTTTATGCCTGTTTGTAACAGGCCTTTGAGACTGAGATAAAGTTGGTAGCATGTCTACTTCATCAGATGTATGGCATAAAGTGCCTAGGAACAGACCTTTATAGCTATAAATGTGCTGGCTGCATATGTGAATAACAATAGAAATGCAAAACGTGTGGGTGTGGTGATGAGGTGACATGATTGGTGTTAATGATGGTCACTGGGGGATAGGAGGAAAGATGTTCCCTAAAGAGTAAGTGAATAGATAACCATGTGAATGGTGGAGGGAGTTATTGAAATGTAGTGTGATGCTGGCTGGGAACTAGAAAGACATGTGATGAACTGGCCAAGACATGAGGCTGGGATGTTAACTAGTGTTAAAATATACAGTCCCTCCAGATTCGCTGACTTCCCATTCACAGCTTTGAATTTTCATGAACGAGAAGCCAAGATGGTGTGCGTGCCCATGGTGCATGTCCATTAAAAACAATGGGGCTCCAATATTTGCAGTTTTTCTGATTTGCAGTGTGCGTGTGTCTGGAACAGATGCCCTTCAAATTGGAAGGGATGACTGTATATATTTTATGGCACCTAATATTAGCCAGTTGTAGGTGGAAACTAAGGTATATGTTTTATTATAAGTAAAAAATAAATAAATCATGTCACAATGTATTGGCTAGAACTGTATAAACTGTGGCCTCCTAACAAATCTTCTACACCTTAAGACAAAACAAAAGACAAAATAGAAAAACAAATTGCAGATTAAACAAAACACTAAATAAATTTACAACATCTTGACACGCATCTTAACAAAAACATATACATAAATTGGTTTCCTGAATTCCAACCAAGCCATTTTTAACTTATCTCAAATACCATTTCTACTTTATTATAGGTTAATTTGATCACATCAATATACTGTCTTTTCCATTTAGCATCTCCTTAACCTGTTAAGGCTAAATTAAGCATCTTTAATCATCCTTAACCTTACATTCATTAATATAGTTATAAAAGGGTTTCCAGATCTTATCACATTTCCCCCAATCTTGATCTCTTAAGATAGTGGTAAGTTTATCCATCTGCACTAATTTAAGCATTTTCAATGGAAATTCTTCCCTCAGTGGAAACCTTCCCCATTTTTTGGGCCAGTTTCTTGTGGATTTCAAAGAGTTATTCTAGTGTCTAATTAACTGGTTGTCTTAACACTAGAGTTATTCTACGCATACTAAGCTGCAACTTGGAAAAGGAAGCAGTGTTGCTAAATGCCAAATATTTCACTGTGCGTAGGCTGTATTGCAAACTCTTGTGTAGGAAGGTCTATTTCCCCTGCTTAGAATATTGACTTAAGGCTTGAAATAATATTTAACATTTTTATGACCGAAGATGTTATTTAGTCAACATTCTCAAAAATAGTATTCTTATTCAAACACCTAAGCCAGTCTGCAGCTGAGGCGAATCAGAACAATTCAGCTGTATATCTATCAAAGCTGTGTTTCTGGGAGACACTGGAGGGAATGATCAGGGTGAACAAACATGGTGTGTGTGTGTCTGCTCTAAGAGGCATTTAAGGGGTGGAGGTGTAATGCTCAAGCTAGATTTGTGGCTCATTTGACATCCCACCTTTGGTTTTGGTGCTTCATCCTTCCCTCTTTGCTTAACAAACTGCTATTGGGATTACTTGTCTTCTTCCTTTTCAAACTACTTATCCCCTCCTCCCCCCCCCCCAATAGGTTTTTAAAAAAACTATTGACAGTACTATCTCCTAGGCTCTGTGCTATTCAACATTTGTGTATATAATTTCAATGAGGGTTCCTGATCAAAGTGGCGAATGACCAAAGCTAGGAAAGATCATGTCATAAAAGACAGGGTCAATGTTCAAATGAATCTCTATGCTGGTGCTAGTACACTTGGGCAAAGTAGCAAGATAAGAGTCGGCACAGATCAATGTAAAACCTTACAATCTGGTGCAAAAATATCTGACACAAGAATATAAATGGGGGAGACCTGGTTTGGCAGTTGCATGCAGGAAAAGCACCTAGGTTCCTTAATGTACCATAAGATGAGTATGAACCAGCAGTGTGATGCACATACCAAACGGGACAGCACAATATTGAGTGTGTAATTTGTGGGAAGTAACAGTTCTACTCTATTCTACATTAACCAGGCTGCATTTGGTGCACTGTGTCCAGTTCTGGATGCTGCACTTTAAGAAGGACATTGAGAATTTAGAGCATGTCCAGAACAGTCAGGATGGGAACAAGTCTGGAAACAAAGTCCCAAAGGTTGAAACAGCGTGACCTGTTCCACATGGAGAAGAGGAGACTGAGAGGATATATAGGTGTCTTCAAATAGGTAAAATGCTGTCATGTAGAAGACAGAGCAAACTGGTTTTCTGTCAGCAGTATTAGCTTTCGTAGACTTCGGTCTATTTCCTCAGATGCATTTGGTGCTACAATATATCTCTGCATACTGATTCTACAGACTAACATGGCTTTATCTTTGTTTTCTGTTATTTCAGAAAGCAGGGCTAAATCCAAGGAGTGGAAACTGGAGGGATTGAGATTTTGACTTAATATTAGATGAAATTAAGAGCGATGGTTGTTTTACTATGGAACAGACTGCTTTGGGGAAGTTGCAGGTTCTCTGTTAGATATATTTAACCAGAGGCCATCTTTCAGGGAAGCTGTAATTGCATCCTCCATCACAGAGCTTGCCCTGCATAAGGGGTTGGATTAGATGATGTCCAGGTTCCCTTCCAACTTTATAATTGTATGCTTGTGGCTCATTATGATTCATTTAAATCTAGATATTTTATGTTTGCCAAGGATACAGAATAGCAGTAGTACAGTTATAGGCATAGATCTTTTCATTCTGTTATCATCTTGGAATGGAACAAAATTTCATTAATAATATTTATTTCAATGGTGCTCTTTATGAAACTTGTGATTGATGATTCGTTGCAAATAGAAAGCATAGCCAACTCGTGCCAAACACAGAAGCAGCTCCAGTATATCACGTATGCATGTCAAGAGGACCTACTTCCATGTTCTAACAGAAAAACCTTGCCATTTATTACATCGAATCAACAATTTCAAATGGAAAGCCATTTTGAGCTTCAGAAGACTAGATATGGTGCTATGAATGCAATCTATATTGCATGCAATCAATGTAACATCTTACATGGGCAGTCCACATTCAGACAGGAGGTCCCCAGTTAGGCAATGGAGGTAGGGTCAGCTTGCCAGTTCTTTGCAAGGCTAGAGTTGACTCTTAGAGTATCATCCAAGCCAGTCCTTCACTCCCCTCTCACCGTCTGTTTTTTAAATATCAATCCCATTCTTCAGGCTTAGGAAGGTGAACTGAACCAGGTAGTGATAAGTGACACAGAGCTGCCAAACCATTAAAGCTAATGAGGCTTTTCTGTCTGGCTGCCACTGAAGTAAAAGGCAGCTGCACCAATATTTTGAAATCCTCCTGAAGGTCAATGAAGTGTCAGATGGATTGAAAACCTTGGCAAAGCCTAATGGGTGATGAGCTTAGAATGATTCTGAACCACCTGCTCTCCCTTTAGACATGTTTATGACCATGTATGAATGATTAAATGAGTCTCACCTACAAACTTTGCTTTCATGTGCACACATGCCTACAATATCATGGAAAGCTTTATTTTAAAATGATGGAAATCAGCTATAGCCAAAGTTAGGGATAAGCGGGAAAAGAGGAAAATGAAAATACCAACAGGTCAGATGTACACCTGACACAGAAGTGTTTGAGGTTATATTTGTCAGGTTATATTTGTGTGTTTCTTGTTTAATAAGATTAAAGATTTCAAGAGCTTCCACAGAGGCAAGTTATAATCTGAGTTTTTCTCCTAAATAAGAATGCATATGCTGCATGGAAGTATATAGCATTACCATAGACCAATCTACAATGCATCTCTGCTCTGTTTCTATCCCTGCGTTGACACACAGAGTTCACTTATTCAAAGTGTTCACTGATTCCTCACTTCCGGCTCTCATAGGTTAAAATTAGGATTAAAGGGATCACCTTTATTTTGATTATTTCCCCTGTAACTGGGGTGGTGTGTGTGTATGTATCCTTTTAGCATGTGGTCGTTACTCCAGGTTAGTATACACTTTGATCTTACACTGGGGGCTTGCAGGGGGTGCATTGATGTTTTTGTCATTTTTTGCGAGTACCATTTTTTTCTCTTTCCAGCGTCGAAACATGATCACATTCACAGTTGCATGGTTGTTCCCTCCAACATGGGCAGAGGGCAAGGAATGTGTATTCTCCAGTAAGGATAAATATGAGGCAGATATGAAAATGCTGAAATTCTCTTTCTGCTAGTACATACATTTCTATTTTATTATTAACTATGAATTTAATAACAATAAAAACATTTGGTTATTAATTAAGTAGTTTATGGCATTGCAGTAATAGCTACCTCTCTCACATACTGAACACACCATATGAAGTACTGAACAACTCTTGAGGGTTCATCCAAACAGATTACAAGTCCCCAATTTTGTTCCTGTTCTTTCCAATATTATATTGGGTTAAAATAAACTGATCTGGACTGCTGGCATAGAAAGTATTTGGTTGTACTGAGAATTAACAGAAAATATTATGGGATAAAGAAAATGTGTATGGATCTCCAAAATAAAAGAGGAAAGAATAGGAAGAGACTCTGTGACTTTTTGGTCTTTTTCTGGCTGCACCCATAATTTGAATAAAATTGTCTGTCAGCTAGGATCTAGCGGTGCAGCCCAGAGCATCTTAAGTGTTCCATAAAAGAAGGAGGAAGCTCCCACTAGGAAGAAATGAACATCTCTTTCCTACAGATGTATTGCACTGATTACAATGAATTCACAATGCAATTCTAGGCATGTCTGCTGAGAGATAAATCCTCCTGAGTTCAGTGAGGCTTGCTTTTGGGTAAATCTGTGTAGAATTGCAGAGAAAGGCTGGAACCTTCTTGAAGCACTTTTCTATCAGGTGCATTTTTTCTTCCAGGGCTACACAGCAATGGCAAGGGAAGGCAGACAAAATCTGCCTGCTCTGAACAGTCTGTTTCTCGAGGGTCTTCCTTTGTTCACAGATGCTGCACTCATTGCCTTTTCTTCCTGCTGGCTATCACCTTCACTGGTGTAGTAATGGCAGCATAGTGCACCAAGAAGATTCTGTTCTAAGTACACATTTAATTCTTTTCTTACTTTATTTTGGCTTATTTGCACCTAAAATATGGCTTTGTTACTCAATGAAGCAGTTTCTTATGTGAAACCAACTTTACATAAAGGTTTGTTTATGTAATCCACTGAAAAAATCAAGAGAAGTATTTTTTTTTTACCACTCTGCTAAGTCTCACTGCTTGGGATTGTGTTAAGACTGGAATGGTTATGTGAATTTTCAAGCTCACATGTTCCGTAAATCTTAAGACTGCTTCTTATGTCACATGTAAAAACCATGGAGGCACTTTCATCAGGCTAAGAATATTGTTATATCTCCCCAGGAGGGGTGAGAAGGGAGGATTGGTGGAAACAAAGACCATAGCTCTTCTAGTGGATCCATTGCTCCAACATATTACATCTGTAGAATGATCCTTAGCATCCCCTTTTTCTAACTTACTCTAATTACAATTTACACTCCCCCCATCTCCATTCAGAATCCTCAGTGATTTTCCAGCTGTTTCTAGGCTATTGAAAAACTATGTACTGCTAATGAGTTTCCATCAACCAAGCCATTTGCCTGACAAAACATCAGATTGGTACACCTGGATGCTTACCATAGAGGAATTTAAGCAGTCTCCTAGCACTGTTATCGGTCACAAGGGCCATACAGTCCAACCTCTGCCATGCAGGAACTCTCAGTCAAAGCATCCCCTTTGACAGATGGCTTTCCAGCCTCTGCTTGAAGACCTCCAAAGAAGGAGACCACCACTCTCCGAGGAAGGAGTGTGTTTCACTGTCAAACAGCCCTTACTGTCAGAAAGTTCCTCCTAATGTTGAGGTGGAATCTTTTCTCCTGTAGCTTGCATCCATTGCTCTGAGTCCTGTTCTCTGGAGCAGCAGAAAACAAGCTTGCTCCCTCCTCAATATGACATCCCTTCAGATATTTAAATAAGGCTATCATATCACCTCTTACCTTCTCTACTCCAGGGGAGAAAATAGGACATCCCCAGTTCTCTCAGCCATTCTTCATAGGGCATGGTTTCAAGACTCTTCACCATTTTAGTCACTCTCCTTTGGACACGCTCAAGTTTCTCAACATCCTTTTTGAATTGTGGTGCCCAGAACTGGACATAGGAACATCACTCCAGCCCAGCTGTTTGAGAGGGAGGCATGCCTGTGAGAGAGGCACCTTTAAAAGCTGGCTCACAAACCTTTGAGCCCAGGAACATCACTCCAGCCCAGCTATTTGAGGGAAGGTGTGCCTGTGGAAGAGGGACTGCCTTGCCCCACCCAACATCACCCCACTGCCTCAAAAGGCACCAGAGGACTCAGGTGGAGGTTGATTGCTTTGAATGTTTGACTAACTAGATTTAATGATTTATTTTATGTTTTGTCATTGTTATATTTGGAGTTTTTGTTGTATATGTGAAGGGGGAGGGGGAATTATGTGTATTAGAGTTGTACTGTATTGTATTGTATTGTTGTATTGCATTCCATTAGAGTTGCATTTGCTATTATTATATAATGCTTGTGGGAGTAAAGGGACCATGTTCTCTTCTTGTTACTGTTTTATTGCTGTATTGCATTATTGTATTGTCTTTCTGTTACTTTGCTGCCAGAGGAATGTTGGGAATTGCCATCTAGATGTCATGCCTTAATTATTACCATGTTGTGTATTTTGGATTATGGATTTTGTATCTTTATTAGGCATTATGCTATGTCATGTACTTTGTATTGTTTGTAGTATTCTTTATTCTTTATTTCTGCTTTTTGTATAATTATATTATTGTTATGTTTGTTATGCTACAATTTGTGGGGAGGCTATTTTTTTGTATTTGATACCTTTCTTTTGTAATCCGATTTGATTCCATGAGGAAAAAGCAGAATATAAATAAATCATTTATTATTATTATCATCATTATTATTCCAGGTGAAGCCTGACCAAAGCAGAATAGAGTGGCACCATTACTTCCCTTGATCTAGAGACTATACTTCTATTGATGCATCCTAAAATTGCATTGGTCTTTTTAGCTGCCTCCTCACACTGTTGACTCATGTTCAATTTGTGGTCTACTTGGACTCCTAGATCTCTTTCACATGTAGTCTCATTCAGCCAGTTGTCCCCCTTACTATATCTGTGCATTTCATCTTTCCACCCTAAGCCCCTGATGATTTGGCTGAGTTTGAATTGCAGCAAATATCAGGATAGTTGAAGTCACCCATCACTACTACATCTCTCCTTTCTGAGTGTGTGGTCATCTGTTCTAGAAAGGCATCATCCATTCTTCCATCTGACTTGGGGGTCTGTAGTAGACTCCCTCAATAACGTCCCTGTTGTTTCCCTCCTCTTTAATTTTTATGCAGATGCTCTCCACCTAGCAACTGTATGGAATCTGTATGGTCATTGCACAATAACAGCTTTGTTGAGAAGCATTGCTTTTGCATCTCTTAGCAATTCTGATACCTACTATACAGCTAAATTATGAAATAAATACCAAGTGGAAATGAGTTTACTTACATATAGAGAAAAATATCTAAGGTGAAATTGAAAGTACATCTCTTGAGCAAATTCTTAAGAGGCTTACATAAAAGAAGTTCTCAGAGGATTTAGCTGTGGTGTGTATTAATGAAATGGCAACATTTAACATCATATAATTTTATATTTACTTTTATGAATCTCATCTTATCAGAAAAAAATGGGACATTCCCTATTTGCCTGCCCCACTCCCTTGCCAAAATGATGGGAAACAGCATGGTTTTTCACTACAGGTGAATGCAGATGATTAACTGCATCAAGTTTGCAAATGTGACCTTTGTAGATATGACTATACAGGCAGGTTAGCAAAATTCACTCCTCCAGTTGGTCCCAGCCTTCATATCTTTCCAAGCCTCAGACTAATACAAAAAAGAAAGAAAGAAAGAAAGAAAGAAAGAAAAGAAAAAAGGAAAGAAAGGAAAAAAGAAAAGAAGAGAAAAAAAAAGAAAAGAAAGATCAAACAAGGTCACTAATACAAATAGACTCTTTCTTTGGCAGCTGTTAATATTTGGCCATGTTGCTAACAAGGACTCCAAAACATCTGCCTAAGGGTGGAGGCCTAATTCACTACAGCGATTTGGGCCAAGGTGGCCCTAGAAGAGTGCCTGCACCACCACTACATGACCATGACAGTGACCAGCACTGTTAAAACTTTAAATGGTATTTGCCACTGTGGCAGCAAAATTGCATCAATGCAGGTGCTCTGGGGGTTCATCTCATCCACAGTACTGTACTGTTGGGAAATACCTTTCTTCAGAGTAAAGCCTGGGATGGACATCTCACTCAGAAAGCCACACTTTTGCCATATCAGGGTACTTGGAGGACCACCTCTCCCCATACAATCCGCCCCGCACTCTCAGATCGGGCGGAAAACATCTGTTAAGAGTTCCGAAGTCTAGATATACTTCATCTTCACAGAGGGCATTTTCCATCTCGGCCCCGCAGATTTGGAACTCCTTGCCCGACGAGCTCCGCTCTGTCACCTCTTTAGATCTGTTCAGGAAAAATCTGAAGACCTTTCTTTTCTGTCAAGCTTTCCCCCATGTGCCTTAATACTATCCTCCTCTCCCCTCTCGCATATTGTTCGATCCAGCTATTTTGTTGTATAGTTTTAATTGGTTATGGGAAGTTTCTTTACACTGTTGGGGTTATATGTTGTTATAATTGTATCATTTTTGTTGTAAACTGCTATGATCTATATAGGAATAGTGGTATATAAATAAATTTTCATTCATTCATTCATTCATTCATTCATTCAAAATGGTGGCAGCGCTCCATAATAGGGTGTTGGAAGTGTGGTAGTGGAAGCAGTAATAGGCAAACATGCCACTACAGGTTAAATCTCCTTTATCTGAAATGCTTGGGACCACAAGTGTTTTGGATTTTGGAATACTTGCATATACAGTAACTAGTGAGATATCTTGGAGATGGGACCCAGGTCTAAACATGAAATTCATTTATGTTTCATATACACCTTATACACATACCCTCAAAATATTTTTACATAATATTTTAAATAATTTTGTGCATCAAACAAAGTTTGCATACATCAAACCATGAGAAAGCAAAATTGCATCACAATCCCAGCTACCTGTGCAGACAATTTTTGATTTTGGAGTATTTTTGATTTTGGACTTCTGGATAAGGGAAGCTCAACCTGTAGTAAATAGAGACACTATCAATTGCCCTTCCCTGTTAGTGTTGCCAGATGCCCCTTCTTATAAGGAACTTCCTCCATTTGCAGGTTGGAAAGCTTTTCCTTTTATATAGACTGAATGAGGTACCAAAAAATACTGTATTGTGTGTTGTGGACCTTTCATAAAGACAGAAGTATGCACATCATGTAATTTATGAATATAGTGTGTGTGTGTGTGTGTGTGTGTAGTGTGTTGTTGTTGTTGTTGCTGCTTTCAAGTAATTTCTATCTTATGGCAATAGGTGACCCTATCATGGGGGTTTCTTGGCAAGATTTGTCCAGAGGAGGTTTGCCATTGCTTTCCCTTGATGCTGAGAGCATGTGACTTGCCCAAGGGCATAATATGTTAATTTTACAGAAAAATTGATTTCAGTTAAACTGAAATCAATACTGTCATTTGGTGTTTAGATAGAATACAACTTTGTTTTTAGCGACTTCCTGATAGTCAACATTGCATATCATAAATTTATGTTGTTGTTGTTGTTGTTGTTGTTTGTCTTAGAGTTGTTTCTAACTTATGGTGACCCTAAAGTGAACCTATCATGGAATTTTCTTGGCAAGATTTGTTCAGAGCAGGGTTTGCCTTTGACTTCCTCTGAAGCTGAGAGAATGTGACTTGCTCAAGATCACCCAGTGGATTTCAATGAGTTTCTCCTGTTCCTCATCACTATTTTGAAAACCTGACAACACTATTCCAAGTCCTCTATTCTGTTAGGAAATGCAAATGCATATTACAGACATAAAGTAACTTGAAATTGATTTAACTGTCATGGTTTTAGTATGGCCCGCCGGAAGACATCCATCTTATTACTACCTTAGATGCCTTCAAGAAGGCAGTCAAGACGGAGCTCTTCCGGTGGACCTACCCCTCTGAACCTGATTAAGATATTACCTTCTATCTGCAACGATGATTCTCTGTAAATAACCACTGATGTATTTATTGAATTGATTGTTGTATTTTATGATTGTATTGTATGTTTTTATCAGGTTGTAACTCCGCCTCGATCCGTAGGTAGAGGTGGGGCAATATAAATAAAAAATTATTATTATTATTATTATTATTATTATTATTATTATTATTATTATTATTATGTTGTGCCAGTGCTGAGAATACCACACGTGTATATGCTCTCTGTATTTTCAAACACAACAACCATTTCTAATATCCTGTTTTTGGAAGCCATGAGAAGCAAAGGAGATATTGGCCACTGAAAAACAAAAGAGAGGTATCAGAAACTCTGTGTTTGAAAAACCACAAAATAAAATAAAATATTTTTTTAAAAAAATCTGAAACAAGTAAGCAAATAAGAGTATCCAAGGAAGGCTGAGCATGCGTAGCAGCTGACAACAGAATGTTAAGCATATTGGTTGGAAAAGAGAAATGAAAAAAGTTGAGCGGCTGAGAGGTAAATTGAAAGGCCTCTTTTTCTGAATAGGAACAAGCCTGCTGGTGTGAGAACCAGAGCTTGAAATGAATTTTTTTTTTTTGAACTACAGTTCCCAGAATTTCCCTGACTGCATGGTCATGCTTCTGTGGGATTTTGAGAGCTATAGTCCAAGAAAGTAACTTCTTCAAGCTCTGGCTGAGGATATGCCACAGGGTCTGCTTGTTAACCATGAAAGGAAACCTGAACATCTTCTACAGTCATATGCAGCATGCCTCTGAATATCAATTTCTGAGAGGCAAAGAAAGGTTAAGGCAAATAGCATCCATGTTCATTTCCTGCTTGTGCATTTCCCTGGGGGCATCTTATAGGCCACTTTCAGAAACAAGACACTGATTTAAGTGGACTTTTGGTCTGATCCAGCAAGGCTCCTATATTTTTCCTGCAATGCCTCAATTCCTTCCTGATCCATGTACCTCCCCCACTTGAGGAAAAACTCAAGCTGTTCCCATCTTCTCCAAGAGCCTCTTAGCCCAGCAGTAGTTGCTGTTTCCCAAGCATCTTTGCCAGATATGCCACAGCTTGGAGCCTGGCTTTCTGCCGATCCTTTTGAAGAGAAGGTTGGGGGGAGAAGACACCTCAAATGGTTTTCTATAGCACCATCTATCTTCTTTTCTGTTATTTCTGCTTTTAAAAAAACTCTCAAAGCTTGGAGGCTTCACAACATTGCAAGTTTCCTCTATAACATGCTTTAAAAAGAGGGGCTGCTTCCTTACCTCTCTCCATGTTCTCCTAGAGCCTTATGACACGTGGGGGGTTTGCACCTCAGATTCGCAGTCACTCCTGTTCTAGCAATGCGAAACGTGATGTTTTTTCGCATCAGATCTGGAGTCACTCCTGTCTAGCAATGCGAATTCACGTTAAAAGTGATGTTTCACCACACCTGGTTGCCTTTCCGTTGCCCTTCCGAATTGAGGGGCAAGCGGAGTCAGTTCATTCCAGACAAGTCACATGATGCGGATTCAAGCAAAGCGTGGTCAGTGCACATTGTATTACCACACCGGAACATAATTTGAGGGTTCAACGATTTGAATTGGGACCCTTGTGCATGCTCAGTGGGGGTCTGGACGCTGTCCTCCTTCCCTGCCCCCTCCTTAGCTGTCATTCTTCATCGGGGTGAAGGAGCAGTCAGAGGATGATGGGATAGGTTGCAGGGGGTCACTGGGGCCAGGATCAGGATGAAGGAGCAGTCAGGGGGTGATGGGATGGGTGGCAGGGTGGCAGAGAGGATGAGATGGCATGAAGGAGGAGGAAGGGGATGAAGGAGCAGAACACAGGGGGCCAAGGTGGGCGACATCAGAGTGATCTTCCACACCAGACCAATTTGAAGTGAAATTGAAGTGAGCTTGAAAGCGAATTCTGTGAATACACCTTTTTCCGATTTCACCAAAATGAGGGGTCACTTTGGAATCACTGCAGAAGCGCCACAGAAGGAGCGCCCATAGAAAGGAATCGCGTCTGATAACACACTCACGTTATAATGTGAATTCGTATCGTTGGACCCACAGTCACCCTGGATCTCAGCTGCAAAAAGCTCAGTGTGATAAACACCCTAGTAACCCTCTCCCATGCATGAAGTCTCATGCTAAAGCTCAGAAAAGTGACTTTTTGGGACAGTGACACCAAAAATCTTGCAGTCTGCATGGCCAGTGACCATACTAGTTAAGAGATTCTGGAAAATGTTGTTCACAATGTTCCAGAATGTGAAAATCACAACCAGAATAATTGGTATTTACCAGCACACAGTGAACAACAACCAGTCCCACCCCACTCCCACCTCCATCCCCAGGGGCTAGTAGAGAAATAAAGGAAGTGTAGTCTTTTTGAATATAGAATTTTTTTCTATATGAAGTAGCTTTATTTACATGTATTTATAAATGTACAAATACTAAAGTTTTCATAACATCTCATGGTGAGAAGCTCTGTAACATATGCTCTTCAAATATGGGGATAAAATAGAGAGAACTGTGGACTACAAAATGGATAAGCAAATTCAGATTCAGAACAAAGTGCAGATGAACTGAGAAACAGGCAAAGGTGTAGCTAAGTTTAGCTAAGACCAACAAAAAAGAAATAACATGAATATGCGTATGCTTTTAGATGGGCATGCAAACTAGCAACTACTGAGTATAGACATGCTAAGGCTGCTACCTGTAACACCCCAAAGTTCATTTTCCAAGCTCTTCTTTCACCCACTGCTTTAGGTGAAAGGATATCACTGTACAATGTGTGCACTGTATAGCAGAGATGGGAACCTGCTAGTATCCCCTTACAGGGCAACTTCAATCTAACTCCAGTAAGGAGAAGATCAGGTGAGGAAAACATTAGCTGGGTGAGGAGAACATCAGGTGGAGTCACAACTGGGGAAGGATCTAAATGGATCTGATCTTTTCCCTTCCTTGCCCTTTCAGTATGGGTTTTTAATAAATAAAATAAAATAAAGGAGAAATCATGCAAGTGATACACCAGCATTAGGGCTTGTTGTTGTTGTGAGCCTTCAAGTAAATTCCTGCTTATGGTGACCCTAAGGTGAGTCTATCATGGAGTTTTCTTGGTAGAATTTGTTCAGGGAGGGGTTGCCTTTGCCTCCTTTTGAGGCTGAGAGAATTTGACTTGCCCAAGGTCCCCTAGTGGGTTTCTATGGCTGAGCAGGGATTTGAACACTGATCTCCTTTAGTCCAACACTGAAACTACTACACCAGGGACGTAGCCAACCGGGGGGGGGGTGTCCTTGGGGTCTGGATCCCCTCCTTCCGTTAGATAAAATGAATGGTGCATGCTGCCGCGCCACTGCACCCAAGCCCCATTACAATGGTGGCACTTAGTCTGGACCGCCCCCCTTCCCAAAATCCTGGCTACGTCCCTGACTACACCAAACTGGTTCTCAGTGTTAGAGGCATTAGGCAGGAAAGCTTATATTCATGGTTTCCTTTCTGATGTCTCTACATTTCCATGGGTAGCAAAAGTAACTATATGAAAACTGGAGAGACATCAGAATGCCACAATACCACAAGAGCAGCACAGTGATACACCCATACCCACACCAATAAGCATGGTTTCCTTTTTAACACCTCCTGGGATAGTGAAATAGCAGGAGGCTACAGCCTGAATGTTCAAATGCAGCAGGACAGCTATCTCAGATTCAATGACCAGATGGCAAAGCTAACCAACTGAAACCCAGAGACATATAAGAATACCACAATACCACAGCTGCACACACCACATGTGTAAGTAACAAACAAGAACCCATTCAAACCATGCAACAGTAAACAGGAAAGAGTAAGGGAGAAAAAGAGCTAAAAGAAGAGGAACAGTATAACTGTGCCTTCCTGTGTGTGTGTTTTTTAAATGCTATACAAGTATAAACTGTGTTTTAATAATCAAGAGTGCTTCTATACTGTACAGATAATGTAGTTTGGCACCACTTTAACTGCTCTAGCTTTACCCTATGGAATCTTGGAATTTGTAGTTTTACAAGGCCTTTAACCTTCTCTGCCAAAGAGTGCTGATGCCTCACAAAACTGCAAATCCTAGGATTCTGTAGAATGAAGCCATAGCAGTTAGTGATGTGAAATTGTATTATTTCTATAGTGTAGATGCACACTCAGTATCCATTGTTTCTTTTCTGAAAAGCAAATGGTGAAGCTTTCATAGTATTCAAAGCTGCAAACACACTCACACTTCTCAGGGAGGGAGTTTCACTAAATACAGCCAAATTTATTTCTAAGTTGGCATGTTTATATTATAGTTTTCAATATACTTACTAGGAAACAAGCTCTATTCAAAAGTGTAGTAGTAAATTTTGAAGGGCAAGCACTCACCACAATAATCCCTGTAGGAGCCAATGTATCTAAAGTTCAGGTAGCTATGTTGATCCATTCAACAAACAAGTTCTAGCAGTTTACCCTATCAACAGGTATTTTTACAGTGGGCCATTGGTATCCACTGGAGTCTGGTTCCAGGACCCCTGTGGATACCAAAATCTGTGGCTACTCAAGTCCCATTAATTACAAAGGTGTAGTAAAATGGTGTTATAACAGTGGCAAAATCAAGATTTGCCTTTTGGATTTTCAAGCCATTGGTAGTGGAATCTGTGTGTGCATAATCTGTGAATAAGAAAAGCTGACCATAATGCTAATATATATTTTAACTATCCATACTTAAGAAAGACACTCCAGAATACTTTGGATCATAAAAGAGATAGCTCATAACAATATTTTATTGTGGAGAAAATCAATGTTTCTGCAGCTGTGGTAAATACAACATTCTTCCTCTCTTTCTACCTCCCTTCATCTTTCCTAGTATTACTGTCTTTTCTAATGAAGTGTGCTTTCTCATGATGTAGCTGAAGTACAACAACCTCAATTTAAGTTACCTTGACTTCCAGGGAGCGTTCAGGCTTGATTTGTTCTAGGACCCATTTGTTCATCTTTTTGGCCCTCCATGCTATTTCAGCACCTCATCTGAAATGAATTAATTTTCTTCCTCTCTGCATTCTTCACTGTCCAGCTCTCACATCTGTACATGGTAATGGGGAATACAATGGCTTAGACAATTCTGACTTCAGCTGTATATCTTTACACTTTAGGATTTGGTCCATTTCTTTCCTAGCTGCCCTTCCCATTCCTAATCTTCTGATTTCTTGACTGCAGTCTCCTTTCTGATCAATGTTTGGTCCAAAATATGGGAAATCTTTCAATTTCCTTGTTATCTAGGTTGAATTTATGTAATTCCACACTTGGATTTAGGCCAATGTTACTGTCCCTGCTAAACAAAAAATTCCCAAGATTTCAACTCTGTGATTCCTGGGTCTGCTGCAGTCCTGCTCTACACTGTACTATAATACTATACATTCTCTTATTAAAGACAGTGGGATTTCTCGCCAAATAAACATACATAGAATTGTGCTGTGCATCAGACATTTCAGAAGAAAAGTATATGAACCCAGTAATGTTGTCCATGCTGAATTTTTCTGCCCATAGTTGTTAGGGATAGATCATTATTGTCAGGCTGCAATTAGATACAGTACCAAGGAAGACAATCTTGAGTGTAATGTTTTCCATCTGTTACAAGACAAAGATGAACATTTGGTTTCCAGGCCTGCCAAGTGAGCTTCTTTTTGCTGCCAAAATGGACCATGTTCAAATGGAAGCAAGAGAGTTGAATTTCATGATTCTCAGAATGTGTCTGATGGGAAATTGAGTTCTAGCAATGTACAAGAGGGAAGCATTTTGAGCAATTCTTCAGCACTTTCTCCTTTTCCTCCTTTTCTAATTCAAGTACCTGAATATTTCAAGGAGGAGCCTAACAGTGTCAGTATGTCTGAGGTGCAAATCACAAAAGGAGGCAGCAGTAAAAAACCAAACAGCAATTAAAATGCTATAAAAGCACACAGCTGCAAAGCCTGTGAAATAAATTATGTAATTACAAAACCATGATACACAAAAAAATCATAACAGAATATAAAACTATATACAAAGGTATGAATAGAAGAAATAGACATACAATACAAAAATATGCTCAGTGTGTGTGTGATACATCATGCTGCAATCCTTCTTAAACTAACAACAAACCAGTACTATATTCCTTCCAGGTTGACACAACCAAATGTTGATGATGTAAGGATGTAGGCAGAGGAAACAGGACTTCTAGATATTTTCCTGTTTCTAACATTCTTCTTCAGTACTGCAAATTATGTACTTATACTGCAAATTACTAGGAAAAAATACCTTTTCAAAACTGCCTAAACCAGGATGAGCAAGGGATGGGGTCAAAAGAAAATGGTATTCACTAATTCAGACAACTGGGCTGCAGGAGTTGTTAGCTGCTTAATAAGATTGTTTACTTCACTTACAGGGAAGTGCGGAGCAGAAGGAGGATAACAGCAGTATTGAAGGGGACTGACAACATTCAATGGGAAGAGACATATGAACCATTTTGTGGAAGGACTACACTGATTAGGTTTAGGTAGGCTTATTGGCTTATGGTCAGACTGACCAAATGGTCTGTTGTGCAGTCACTTACAATTAGTGTTCACACATATGCATACTTAGGGAAAGCACAACTGTGAACCCTTGTGGAAACATCTTCTGGAGATCATCTTTCTGCCAGGACCAAGAAAGAGCTAATTTGGTTAAGGTGAGGCCAGCACATATAATTCCACGGTGCCCAGTTCTCTATGTTGCTTATGAAGGGTTACAGTCTTTTATAGAGATAATGGGCAAAGGTACTGTTGTAAAATAAATGGGTATGTGCTTCATAAGAGCATGACCATGCTCTTGTTATATTTCAATGAAACTTGCTCTGTGCTATGGTTTACATTGGTTTTTCCCCATTTACTTTCCTGGTTGCAATTTTCAATGTTAAGTTTACAAATGATTTATATGAGAGCAAGTGTGGTGTCATGGTTTGAGTGTTGGACTGTGGTCCAAAACACACTGCAGAAATAATCCAGTCTGAGATTGCTTTAACTGCCTTGGCTCAATGCTAGGGAATTCTGGGAACTGTAGTTTTGTGAGAAATTTAGTTTTCACTATCAGAGAGTTCTGGTGCAACAATAAATTACAATTCATAGAATTCCTCAGCATTGAGCCACGGCAGTTAACACGATCTCAAATTGGATTATTTCTGCAGTGTGTTTTGGACCTATGACTAAAGACCAGGGTTTGATTCACAGCTCAGCCATGAAACCCACTGGGTCACATTCTTTCAGCCTCAGAGGAGGGCAATAGCAAACTCCCTCTGGACAAATCTTGCAAAGAAAACCCCCTGATAGGCTTTGGGGTTGCCATAAGTTGGAAATGACTTGAAGGCATACAACAACAACAACGATTTAAGAGATAAAAAAATACTGAGTTAGTGGACGACTCAGAAAATATTCTTAGGAATAGGGTGGATAAGTTGAGTTGAATGAATAAATAATCTGATTAGTGTGTCTGGTATGAATTGAATTCTGATGCAATCTATTTTATTTGAGTTGGTCAGCATTCTTCCTTTATTTTATTGCATTCTCATGTTAAAATTTTGTACAAAAACTAGCTTCAGTATCTTAATAGTGAAAAGAAGTCAAAGTTTAATGTTAGTGGGTGATAAAACAAGAGGTTATTGAACAAGTGCAGATTCTTTTCAGAATGGTTACATACTTGCCTGGAAGTAAATATAATTGAATTCCAAAAATAGACATGCATCTGATTGCACTGAAAATACAGACAAAACTCTGTGACTGAATAGTTTATAATGGTACAGAATATTTAATACTGTTTGTTGATTATGCCCCGTAGGACTAACAGAGGAAATCTTGTTTAGACTTGGAAAGGCAAAAATTATTCTCACTTTTGAATGAGAGCCAGAGATTATAGTTGGCAGGTCTTAATAAGCAAAGTAGAAACAGTGCATTATATTCTTTTAAAATAATTTGTGGTGATGGAGATAATATACACAGGGACATGTGTATTCTTGCAAATGTTGCAATCATGCATGATAATAATTCAAAGGATAATTGTACTATGTATTCAACATAGTAAAAAATATTATGTATACTGGATACAAATTTTATGATAAAGATGTTTGGACTTCAAGTGGTTATTTCACCAACACTTATTGATGGTATTTTGCTTTCCTCCTAGAAAAGGCCAAATCTGAAGTTTTATAAATGTTAACAGGATGAGACTAAAAAAACCAACAACTCCTCAATAATAAGTCTTACTCCTCCAGCAAGTGCTCAAATGGAATAAGAAGTACGGACTGTTACACTAGTGCAATGTCACAAAGCATAGTGCATAGTGTGTTTAGTCTTGCAGTGATGTTACTGAGATGTGGCAGGCAAATATTCCAACACAAATACTCAGGATCAAGATTCTTACTTGCACGTGGTTCAATAAAAGATCAACTTCCACCAGGTCATGGTTAGATGGACTAGAGCTAGATACTGATAAACATATCAAAATATTTAGTACTGATGCCATTAGTTTTGTAATGGATGAAGTATTAGTTCACTTTTTTCAGCTTTAGATGAAAGCAATGGCAAACCCCTCTTGAGTAAATCTTGCGAAGAAAAAAACATGATAGGGTCACCATAAGTTGGAATTGACTGGAAGGTACACAACAAGAACAATGTTGTAATTTAAAAATGTTTGATTGTTTGTTTGTCTGTCTGTTATGCTATACAAACCCACATGTTTGATCTTAATCACCAAATGTGATGTGTTATTAGGGCTGCCAAATGAAATAAAGGACAAGGATGAAATTTCTTCTTCTACATGACTATTAAAGGAATAGGAGCCCAATCCCTTATTTCATCTGACAACTGTATTTGTTATCCAATGGGACCAAAACAAAGACCACAAAGTAAGGCATTGCCCTCATTATCCAATCACAAAACAAGGAAAGGCTTTGTGTCTAACAACTACTTTGGGTACCTCTTAAACAAAAACAATGAATTGTTGTGCAGTATTATTTTTCTCCTTCCAGAATATATATTTATGAACCAGTTTTGACCAGGCTTGATAATTAGATTTAGGTTGACAATTTGAACATTTTTGTGCAAGTTTGTACCTGATGAATAAACATTGTCCTTTTTGTGGAAGTTTCATGGAACTTAGTATGTTAAGAATTTTTAAGAACTTTAAGATCTATATGCTTCATCTCTTTTCATATTTTGCATTTCTTATTTTGCCCATTGTAGTTGATGAGCATATGAAGGGATAGGTGAGATATAAATGTTTGTAACAAAGCAATAATGGTAATATGCAATCATAGAAGAATCCTTTTCTTTCCTTATATCCTTGCTCTACCCTTTCTTTCTTCTTTGCCCTCCTCAGTGAAACTGACTACAGTCCCAAAGCTGCACTATTCCATTACTTTTTGAAAGGCCAGTTTTTCCATGGCAGGGGATAAGTTGGAAAAATATGGAAAGATAATGACAAAGGGATGAATGCCCATCCCCACCCTGTAGCAGTGCAAAATGTGAATGACCTTGGCATGCTGATTCTTCACTAAACACCTAGTGTGTCAGTGAACTCAATCAAGGCATATATAGCACTCCATTGACTTCTATAGGTTCCCTTCCAGGTAAGACTCATTCACAGATTTTGTTGGATTGCCAAATACTATGCTGTAATTGTAACCCTCCCATGTTTGCATACTGTGTCACCCATCTTTTTTCTTTCTGCAAAAAACAAAGGAAAACGAAAGAGAAATGCAGTTAAAGATGGAGGGGATATGTATTGTCTTTTGATGGATAATGCCAGGCCAAATGTCTTCTCTTGGGAAGCACCGTGAGACAAAGGGAACTGGATGAAAAATAAAAAAAAAGAAATGAAGCAAATAGGCTTTTCCTTCAAAGCAAAACTCTCTGTGTTCATTTAGTCCCATCACAAAGCTTTTAATGATGGATTTGAGCTAATGTCATGTAAGCAGTAAGTGCTGCACTTTACTACATGAATAATTATTTGCGTATAGCATTGTGCATTGATCTTAACAGTGACTGGCAGTGACAGCATATCAGAGTCTGGAAAATTTACTTTTTAGTATCACAACTCCCAGAATACCCAGTCAAGCAGGGCCAATGGCTAGGGGAGTCTGGAAGCTATGGCCTCAAAATAACTTTTCCAAACTTGGAACATTCTTGTTTTTTTATTTTTGATTACTGAAGCATTCAGGTAAACAGCAGTCACAATGACAGTTTAACTTGATCCATTTTGCATATTTGTTATCTGAAAACATCAAATTAGTGATTAATTTACCTTCATCAGGATGTTTGTGGAAACTTGATTAGAAGGAGCAGTTATAAAATGCAAATATTTGTAGTCTTACATCAAGTGGATGCTGTCTTTTTGAATTATTCACATCAATAAACATTTATAGACAGCATGTAAATAAGTGAGAGCATTCACAAAGGAATCATGCACTAGAATGTGATTAGACAAAAATACATTTATTACCAAAAGACCTGGGTGCAACTGATGTGCAAATATCTGTAGAGAGGAATTTCATTGATGATACATAATAAACTTGGGCCAACATGAAGGCATCATAAAATTCAGCCAGCTGCACTCAAGGATGGAGCTCTGCAATGTGTGTGTGCGTGTGTGTGTGTGTGTGTGTGTGTGTGTGGTGGGGTGGAGTGCAGAAGGATAATGTGTCCAGCCCCCTCTCACCAGGGAGTTACAGTGTGAGGAGCTGAAACATGGGCCCCTTGAAGATTCCTGTCCCAACTACTCAGTGCACTAGAAGGTACCACAATCAGAAATATGAATGGGAAACAGTTACAAGGTTTTAAGTCTAACTTATGAACCTGTACAGACAGGCCAAAATAAAGCTGCTTCGGGTCACTTTGGAGGTATGCTGTTTAAATGATGCATGTGTCCTAGGAGGCCAGAAGCCACGCCAAAGCCATGCTCCAGTCCTAAGGATTGGAGTGCAGCTTTGGCACAGCTTCTGGCCTCTTAAGATGTGTGTGTCATTTAAACAGCATACCTCCAAAGTGACCTGAAGCAGCTTTATTTTGGCCTGTCTGTATGGGCCATCATAATTGACTAACAGCATGCCACCCTGTTTTTTACCCTGCAGACAATTTTTCATTTGATCTAAAGCAAAGAAACTGTTGGTCCAAGAATGGCTCCTTTTTAACTTTAATAATTCTGTCTCTCAGAGAAATGTTGTATGGGTAGAGTTTTCATGGATTCCCCCCCCCCCCCCCAAAAGTGTAGCCACACTGTACAGTTATAGTACTTTAATTCCACCTTTACTGCTGTGGAGCCATTGTATGGAATCTTGGGATGTGTAGTGTGGCAAGGGACTTAGAATTAGAAGTATAGCATTAGAATATTATAGTAGGGAAGTCATAAAACTATAAATCCCAGGACTCCATAGGATGGACATAGGCAACTGAAGCACTATGAAACTGTTATAAATGTGTAGTGTGGATATACTCAGTGAGAGACAAAGACAGTCTTTGTGATTATTGGCACTAATAAAATAACATCACTCTGCTGCATTAAATCATGCAGAATATCATGGGAGGATAAAGATGAAATCAATATAATGGTATCAGTCTAGCATTAGCCCATAGAATTAGTGTCAGAATTCCATCTAAACTGTATCTGAATTTAAAATGTGAAGTAGGACTCCTGTCTTCATGGGGGACACATTACTGGACTTCCCATGAGAACATAACACTGTGGATAATAGCAAACGCTTTGAAATGAATGCCTTCTGGTGGAGGGTGACCATAGAGTTGTGCTGGAGGACCCAAAGATTTCTAGAGAGAACAAGTCTCCTCTGATATGCTTCGGGTGGAAGTTGACCATAAAGTCACAATGGAGGACCTAGAGATTCCTGGAGAAAATACCTCTCTAGGCATTTCTAGATCCTCTAGCGCAAGTTACAACTGTATGGTCATCTTCTGCTGGGAGCATACCATAAAATTTCTTTGGAGGATACTGAAACTGTCTTTTTTTTTTGTATGTGGGTGAGTGAAAGGTACTGGACCTTTGAATACACTAATCGTACAGCAGCTGATTTAGTTTTACCGTGATTTGTCATAAGCTTCATAGAAGCAGCCTTCCCCAAACCAGCTATCACCCTCCACATTGTGTAGGACTACAGTTTGCATTTCCAGCCAGCACACATTTAGTGAAGAAATAGTTTATTTTATCAGACTTGAATTTCCCAACCTCTGGCTTCATTACATGATGATTTCAGCATAACGAAAGAGAGGGGACATCTTCTCTTATGCACTTTCCCTCACTCCGGTGAATTCCGATTTTCCTTCTTGTGTTCCCCTACCATTCCTATTTTACTGTGTTGTAGGAGACTAGTGCACACCATCCTTGAAGCTGCCAGAGAACCCCTGGTTGGATACAGGCTGCCTATTGCCCAGGCAGGGGGCAGTGCTATAAGATCCATTGGTGACAGTTACAACCTGTCTCTATCCCGGTGTGGATTTGGTGTGTGATAATCTCCAAAGATACCTAAATGTTGTAAGCATTCCTCAGAGGGAAAGCATTTCAGTCCCTTGATAATTTCAGTTCCCCATTTCTACCTCCTGTTGTTGTGTGTGCCTTCAAGTCATTTCCAACTTATGGTGATCCTAAGGCAAACCTATTGTTCAGTTTTCTTGGCAAGATTTGTTCAAAGCAGGGTTGCCTTTGCCTTCCTCTGACGCTGAGAGAATGTGACTTGCCCAAGATCACCCAGTGGGTTTCCATGGCTGAGCAGGGATTCAAGCCCTGGTCTCCAGAGTCATAGTCCAATGCTCAAACCACAACGTCACACTGGACCTCATTTCTAACTCTACAACATCCTTTTTGACTTTCACATTTTAACTTCTCCTTCAGGTTTCCTTGCATAATTGCGTAATGGTACAATATGTAAATACAAATGTTTTATTTCATTTGATACTCCATTATGTTCCAGTGTCCTTGAATTATACTGAGCCAACAATAATGTCAGTACATCCAAAATGACATCAGTGTAGGATCTAAGTACACAATATGTACAGCTTGTTCCTTAAGATTTGGCCCTTCTCATGAGTTTCTCTTATACATTCAGATTATTAAACATTAGCAAGTGACTGGTTGTATTGTTTATCATTTGCCTTAAAAAAATAAAAGGAAAGAAAAAGATCTAGTCCTGATTGAGTGATATTTCATCAGTAATTCTCCCTGATCACACATTACAAGCATCAGTCATATTTAATTTGAGCTTGTCTCTGGCATATTTTATTGATTATAAGATGATTTAATTGTCATAAGCTTCATGAGCAGCAGCATTCTCCAAGACATAAGTTTAAGTTAACCTTTGTCTTGAAAAGTCTTAGTAGAAATAAGAACCTGGAATTGCAGATAGCACTGCATACACACACTTAACTGCTTTCACACACCTAAATGCCCCAACAAATCTTATTTCACTGTAATACTTTTTTGGCTGAGTAACAGAATGAAATTTGGTCTCTTTCTTGGTGGACATTGGAGAGGGCAACAGAAAAAAGCTGAATTTTAGTGATTTGCATTGAAGCCTATTAATCAGGTAGCTAGAGAAGAAATTGTCTTGGCTTAAGTGATAGACTCATGTGGATGGTTGAGATTATTTTATCCAAGAAATAAAGAGAAAGCACAAGGCTTCTAAATATAGGAATTCCTCAGAAGCTCCAGCTGTTGTGGACATTTTAGGGTATTTAGATATATTATATTGCATTCAAGCATTTCAAGAAAAAAGAATTGATTGTTTACTGTAAAGAATACAGATAAAATATTTCTTAGCATTTTTAAAAAACTGTGCTTGTGCATACAATAAAGATGAAATATCATATGATCTGTCTTTTTTTTCCTGCTTGGCAATTAACAATTTCACCCACTTTGTTTTGAAACAAGAGATTGATGTGACAGTTTGTTTTGCAACATCCCTTTGAATACATATTTCTTGTCCCTTCTTTAGTTGTATAATACAGAACCATAGGACTCACACATCTCTGACTTGTGCAGGCAAATGGTATCTGTGTTAGCTGAAATATGATTCACATAACCTTTCTTCAAGTTGAACTGTGGATTATTAAGTGTGAGTGCTAAAATGAGAACCAGATTTGGATATTCATATGACCTGACCCTAGTTATGTAGAAAATCAGTGTATTTTCCAGCTGGGGTTATGAGCAAATTACAGTCAGACTGTTTCATAGTGAATACTAATACTAATACTAATACTAATAATTTATTTACTTATACCCCGCTCTTCAGCCAAAAGGCTATCAGAGCGGCTTACAAATTGTTAATTGGACATTGTTAATTGGAATACAGATGGCTGTTTGGTCTCTGATGTTGGCTAAACTAGAGCTTGGAAATGCTATTGTTTAAACAATTCATAAAATTCCCCAGCTATCTTGCATGGGGGATTCTGCAAGTTGTAGTCTCAAAAGTAACTTTTCCAATGGTGAATAGCACATGCTACTCACCTCACATCAAGAAACTCAGTTTAGTCATGCAGTAACAATTAGATAACCACTAGAGGGGTATATCCTTTTATAGGTACAATAGGCCCTCCACATTCTCTGCGGTTGGGAGCACAGGACCCCCATGAAAGTGGAAAAACCGCAAATTAAAAAAACACACACTACTTCTTTACCTCTCTAGGAATATCTAGGTCTTCCAGCGCAACTCTGTGATCAACATCTGCCAAAAGTTGATCATAGGCGCTTTACAGACCTCCCAAATAAGGCAGTCTGCCGGCGCCGTCATTTACTGCACGGAGGAGCCCCAGCGGCCAAACCACGCGGCTCCTTTGCACAGCAAAAAGAAGCCGCAAAAAGTGGCTTCTTTTTGCGGTGTGGAAATGGCGTTGCAAAGCGCCAATGGTGCACTGGTGACATCATTTCTGCTGTGCGATGTGCAGATGCTAGGCGTCCGTGACATCAAAATGGTGGCACCCATGTAGAATGGGCACTGCCATTTTGTATGCACCGAGCGCATACTAGGGTTAGGGGCGTCCGGAAAGGATGCCCTTTTCTAACCCTAGTACGTGCGTGGCACGTACTTTTTGTCCATCTGTAACAGACCATAGTCTCATGCTGGAGGACCTAAAAATGTCTAGAGAAGTGTTTTCTCTAGTAATCCCTAGATCCTCCAGTGTACCTCTATGGCCAATTTCCAGCAGAATTTCTCTGGAGGACCTAGGGATTACCAGAAAGAACATATTAATCAAATCCACAGATAATTAAAACTGCAAAAATCAAAGCCATAGATGTGGAGGGCTGACCGTATCGTGTATTTGCCTGGGCTAGTTGTTGTTGACACAAATAGGTCATGCATTCTGCTGAAGTTACCCGTCAAGATTGTTCAAACTCCCAAAATATTTTTTTAAAGTGATATGAGCAAAAATGACAATTACATTATAGAGCAGCCTGATGACTTCCTTGCTTTGATTTTAGCACATATGATTTACTCAGTAATTTAAATCTCAGCTTGTTCAAAAACTCCCATAAATCAACTTGGAGGTGTCCACTACAGAGCTAACCTGCCTACTGAATGGATCATAATGATTTCTTCCTATCACAAGTCCTACTGTGGCATTCATTTGTCAGCCATTGAGAATGCTGCTGGTAATGCAATCCCAGATTGCACTGACTTTTAGCCACTTTGACACACTTAGCCTTTTCCTGTATCTTGTTACACCAGCAGAAACATTAATGTGAAAGGCAGTGAAATACCCAAGTCATAAGCAAGGATGGAGGGAAATAAATCTGATAGAGAAATAGAAGGAAAGGTACAACACAATGGCAGGGAAGTAATCATAACTCCAGAGGTCCATCATATGGGCAGGTCTTGCCATGTACAGAGCCCTGGTCGTGCAGTGGTTAAATGCCTGTACTGCAGCCATTCACTCAAAACCACAAGGTCGCGAGTTCAAGACCAGCAAAAGGGCCCAAGCTTGACTCAGGTTTGCATCCTTCTGAGGTCGCTAAAATGAGTACCCAGACTGTTGGGGGCAAATTAGCTTACTTGCTAATTAGCTTACTTGCTGTTCACCGCTATGATCTTTGGAATAGCAGTATATAAATAAAACAAATTATTATTTATTATTATTATTATTACAGGGTTTTGGGGTCACCATAAGTCAGAAACAACTCAAAGGCATACAACAACTGTCCCACCATTCAATATATACTATATATACTATCCCCACCAATGGCCCTATTTTCCTACAGTGGCGAGTTTGTGTGTTTCTGTGAGGCAAGAGGCTATGTTGATGGTAGTTGTGCTGCTGGTAGGTGTTCCCATATCAAACATGCTTTTGCTGAAGAGTTAAAAGACTATCACACCAGTGCTTACCACCTCTCAATTGGCTCTAAAACATTGAGGAAGCACACATGTGTGAAAGCCTGGCATGCTTCCTCATCGTCAGGGAATCGTTGGCATCCAGCTGTTGATGTGCTCATAGGTCTGAAAGTCTGAAGGAAAGTCTGAAGCTGCACAATACATAGTATAGAAACATGGAATGTGAGAAACATGAATCAGAGGAAGATAGTCATAGTAAAATAAGAAATGAAATGTATAAACATTGCAACATCTGCAGTGAGTGAACTAATCAGGTATGGGACATTTTGAGTCAGATAATTACATAATGTTTTACTCAGGAAATGAAAATCTAAGAAGAAATGTGGTGGCATTAATAATGAAAAGAGATGTAGTAAAAGTAGTCAAAGGATATAATACAAAGTCTGACTGAATAATATTAATAAGAATTCAGAAAAGACCTATCAATATAACCATAATCCAAGTTTATGCTCCAATCACAAAGGTAAAAGAAGAAGAAAATGGAATATTATATGCAGGAGTTCAAGAGGAAATTGATAAAATGTCAGAACAGGATTCATAGGTGGCTGAAATACAACAATAGAAGGAGCAGGCTCAAAGTCTATAGGAAAATTTGGCCTAGGATCAAGAAATGAAGCAGGACAGTAACTGACTGAATTTTGCATGGCCAACAGTTTGTTTATCACAAAGGAGCAACCCAAGAGGCAACTATATACTTGGACATCACCTGACATCTCAATTCTGTCTTCAGAAACAAGACTAGATGCAGATTGTGGCACAGACGATGAACTAATAATATACAAATTAGAGTAAAGCTATAGAAGAACACTAAGCCAACCATCGTGCTAAAATACAAACTGAAGAACATCTTGATAGCATTTAGAGATAATGTAAAAAATAGATTTGCACTATTAAGTCTAATTGACCAGGAGCCAGAATAACTTTGGACTGAAGGCAGGGACCATGTCAGGGAGGAATGCAAAAAGATACTATCTGTAGCCAACAAGAAACAGACGCCTCAATGGATCACAGCTGAAACTCTTCAAGCAGTTAAGGACAGATGAGAAGCAAAAGTAAAAGTTGACAGAAATAGAATCAGAATACTGAATACAACAGTTCAATGACTTGTGTGCAGGGACAAGAAGAACCACTATAATAGTCAATGAAAAGAAATAGAAGATGACAACAAAAAAGAAAGAACAAGAGACTTCTTCCATAAGATCTGAGAAAACAAAGGTGCTTTCTGCACCGCCATTTGGGACGTCCTCTGGACGTCCCATTTTAAAAAAGGGGCGTCTCTTATAGACGCCCCTGGGCCTAGTACGGACTCCGTCCGTACAAGATGGTGCCGGCCCTTCTACATGGCCGGCACCATCTTTGCGTATCGGACGCTGAGCGTCCGTACGCGTCGCGCCGCTTGTGACGTAGCGAGCGCGCCCCTGGCGCCTCGCTACGTTGCAAACGCGACAGAAAAAGAAGCTCCATTTTGGAGCTTCTTTTTCGGTCCGCGCGGGAGTCGGGCCGTGTGAAGGCTCCGGCTCCCCTGTGGACCTACTGGCGGCGGCAGCAGACCGCCGCAAAGTGGCGGTCTGTACCCCGCCAAAGTTAAACGAAGAGTGAGGATGCTATATGACCAGCTGGTGAACACAGAACATGACCAAGTAGGAATAAAAAGGGAATTGAAACAATGCACTGAACCACTATATAAAAAGAGATGAAAGGATGACAGATTCATTCAAGGAAGAACCATCGAAAGAAGATCCTTGAATTTTAGAAAGCAAAGTCAAAGCTGCACTCAGGACACTTGGGAAAAAATACATTACCAGAAGCAGATGGCATACCAATAGAAGTGCTTCAGGCTACAGAGACAGAATCTACTCTAGTTATTAGTAAAATCTGTCAACAAATATGGAAGACAAAAGAATGGTCCACACACTGGAAACACTCAATATACATTCCATTCCCCAAGGAAGGGAATGCCAGAACCATTGCATTAATCTCCCATGCAGGCCAAGTGATGCTCAAAATTCTACAACCAAGACTTTTAGCATATATAGAGCAAGATATGCCAGATGTTCAAACTTTGCTTTCAGTATTGCACAAATCTTTTGACAGCCATAAGATTTAGAAGCATAAATTAAAAAAATGATTTTCAATTAAGTTACCAGATTCTGGACAGGAAGAAGCACAATACAATTTACCAAACAATTGTTAGGAAATGAGGTGTTTATGCTAGTAGAGTGCAGCAAGCTAAAAGTATGAGATTATGACTGTCAATAGAAATAATCACAGTAGATGCTCATGATAAGGTAAAAGACAACATTTACATTTATTTGCCAATTTATCCATTCAGGATAGGACAGGATATATCATTGGAACCTAGACATGAGTACAAAAGCCGCTAGAGCTGGCTGCTGTGATATGCTGATAGCTACTATAGAGATAGAATTCTAGGATGACTCTGCATCACAAAGGCAAAGAAAAGACTCAGTTCTTTGAGAAAAAGTAAAATGATCTGAGGGCAAGAGTCAAGGACTGGTTACCTACAAAAGTCAAGAGTGGACAATAAACCTGAGCCAGACTGACTACCTGTCAGTCTGCACTGCCCTGAGCTTTGCTGCATTTGCTCAATAAACACCACAATCACTAAGTTTTGGGGCCTCTGAGACAATAATTTGTATACACAGAACAACACAAATTCATTCCCAACACAATATTTTGGGATAGATGAACAGACAATCATTTAAGATAATTTTCATTAACTATTTGGCACATTTAAATCTATGAATGCTTAAAAATAAAATAAAAACTGGCATCTTCAATGAAAATGCTAGTTTAATCATGTATCTACCCAGCTGTTGCTGTACTGCTAAAAAAAAAGCACGTATAGTTCCTAATTATTCCATCTATCCTTACAAAATCTTGATCTGTAATTAAAATCTATTTTGATATCAACAGTATTTGATGATCTTAACTGGTATTATCAATGCGACTGCTGTGTTTTCATTCCATAAATACGAGACATCTAACGAGTCTAATTTACAAACAAGCTGGTGTGCTTTCATATGTTGATTTATAGCTTAATAATTTGGCATTCTGATCTTGACACCTGAGCCTGTGCTCTTCAGTCCACACTGGCATTGTGGTGGTATCAGGAAATGAGGGAATGAGAAAGAACTTTGCATAAAATGCTAAATAAATGGTGAATATATTAAAATGGTAGCAAGCAAAGCATTCACTATGGTCTATTAAAATCTTGCTTGGACAGAGGTATAAAAACGAAAACCAACTAATTAAATTAGATGTTGCTGTTTGATTTTCACCAGAATCGCAAGTATGGTGAGATAACCTGGATGCATTTATTTCAATTACATAAGAGAAACTACAGATAGTGAAGCATTGAACTGCCTTGCAAAAGTCAGGACCCTGAATCCAATTCTTAGTTCCAACTAGAACAGAACCATTTCTTCAGTGGAATTTGCATAAATATTGACTTACCAAATTGTCATTGATTTAATGGGGCTACTCTACCTGGGACTAACAACTGATTTTCGGCCAGGGTGTGTGTATGTTCTTTTACTTCAGACAAAGTAATGGTTTGTTCACTCACTTTTTAATGGGTATTGTTGTGTACATGATGTCATGCTCTCATTCTACTTCCCCCGCCCATGTACTACTGCTTCTTCTCCTGCCTGCCATACAGTGTGTAGCTTTGGGGAAAAGAACAGATTGGTTATATAGCTGAATTATGGCTAAAGTTTATCTCACCTAACCAATAGCAACAGCAGTTTCATTTATATACCACTTCATACCGCATTAAGCGGCCTCTAAGCAGTTTACAACTGTAAGCTAATTGCCCCATCAAGCTGGGTATTCATTTTAGCAATCTCGGAAGGATGCTAGGCTGAGTTGACCCTGAGCCCCTGGCTGGGATTGAACTCACAATCTTGTGGTACATGAGTGAGTGGCTGCAGTACTGGCATTTAACCACAGCACCACCATTACTCTTTAGTCTTTTTAATTTTTAAAATTAGTTTAAATTATTTTTAATAATAATAATAATAATAATAATAATAATAATAATATTTTTTATTTTTATCCCGCTTTTCCACAATGATCAAAGCGGCGTACAGATTAAAATTTCAACATCAAAGTACATACATAGCAATAAAAACAATATATAAAAATATAATGTTAAAAACTATTACACAGCCAGCTGAGTTAAAATTCCACGAAACAATGCAAAAAGCATTACAAGATAGGGGAAAAGGAAATAATATCACAACTCATGGGGGGAAGCATACAGAGTCATTTTAATTATGTAGCTTTTCCTTTTTCCTGGGATCATTGGGTTATTTTCTCATATTCCTTATTGTCATGGACCTTCATGCCTTTTTTTTTTTTTTTTTTGCCGGAAGCAGATCTTTTGTAAAGTTCATGGCACTTTCTTGCCCATTTCAGACTGAGTTAGTCCAACATAACTTTGCATTACAAAGTTGTATTACAAGAGGCAGAACTCACAGCAACATACTGGTGCTGAAAAATTCATTTCTGCATGGCTACCTCGAGAATTGTAGGATGCCTGAAGTAGGCTGAGTGGGCAGAAATTTGATAAAAATCTGTCTGTCTGCTTTTGTGTGGTGTGGTAATAACACAGAAACAAGAATGTTGAACAGTCTATTAAAAACAACACCACTTGTGTCACAAAAGGTCTAACATGTTTCCCAGCACAGGGACTTCCAACTGTGTTGGCCTACATCTCCTTTCATCCTCAGATAGCTTTGTGATTCAGGATGATGGAAGTCATAGTCCAATTCAGCTGAAGGGTGCCACAAGGCAGATCTAACAGGTTCTATCAATACCCTTGGCACAAGCATATCATATATAGCATATAATGACAATAAGAGCTGTTCAACAGTGGAACATACTCTCTCAGAGTGTAGTGGAGTCTCCTTCCTTGGAGGTTTTTAAATAGATGCTGGATGGCCATCTGTTGGGGATGCTTTGACTGAGAGTTCCTGCATAGCAGGGGGTTAGACTGGATGGCCCTTGCGGTCTATTCCAACTCTATGATTCTATGGTATAATATGCAGCTGCAAGAAGAACAGAGTTAATCTGGGGGAAAAAATATAATACCACACTAGGCATACTGGCTCTGAGATTAAGAGAGTTGTAGTCAAAATGTAACTTTTATATTGATAAAAAATAATAAAATAACATTTGTTTCTTCCTTATTTGTATCTCTATATTTTATATTTGACTATTTTATCCATCCATAAATATGCCTTATAATTGTTGTACCATTTGCACCTTGCACATACTCATGCTCTAGGGTATTATTGTGGGAGGAATTGGTTAAATGCCTGTACTGCAGCCACTCACTCACAAACCATAAGGTTGCAAGTTCAATACCAGCAAAAGGGCTCAAGCTCGACTCAGGCTTGCATCCTTCCGAGGAGGTCGCTAAAATGAGTACCCAGATTGTTGGGGGCAATTAGCTTACAATTTGTAAACTGCATAGGGAGTGTTTAAGTGATAAGCAGTATAGAAATGTACTTGGTATTGCTATTGCTATACATATCTCTTTTCAGGTGCATGTGAAACGGGCATGAATACACTTTTGTTATTTGAATACACCCCCTACTTTTTTTCCTCAGCTGCTCAAGTAGATTTTGCTTTGAAAGTACAAAATGTACAAAACATTATATTGAACTAGGGTACTGACCGTTTCAATCAGAGTATGTATGGATTTGTAGGATTATACATTGCTCATAGCAACACTGTTATAACGTACTATCCATAATCACACAGACAAAACTCTTTGGGATGGGTGTTTTCTTTCAGCAAAAGCTATTCAATTTTCACATAACATCACACGAGAGGTTGTAAGGAGACTGTGAGGGAACCAAAGCAGCAGGCACAGAACAATGCAAATAGCATTAGAACCCACACATGGAATTTAAGCAGACGTTCACTTTTTATTCTTTGGGAATTTGTCAAGAAGGTGTCACTTTCCCTTGAGAGGGATGATCAGCTTGAAATATTGTTCTGTGAAAAGCAAGAAGAGTCATAAAATTTCCCACCTGACCCTTCAGGAATAAGTTGAATTAAGAGAGAATTTCACAACTCTCTCTCTCTGGCTTTTCTTCACAAACGAAGATTCAGGAAGGACTCATCCCGCGTTCTCTACAAGCGCGCTGAGGACTAAAAATCCGAGATAAACAAGTCCAGTTGCAGAAAGCACAGCAGAAAGTCTCCTTGGGTGATGTTTCCGGGTTGTGGTTCTTTCTGCGTTGTCGTTTCTCTTTGAGACTCGTTCAGCATGAGCTTTCAGAAAAGGCTGCAGCATCATGGATAGTGTGTCTCCATGCCTCCCGATGTGAGGACAGGGCGGACCATTGATGGTGATCAATTTGGCCGAGCCTGAGGTGTTGTTTCAGGGAGTCCTTGTATCTCTTCTTTGGGGCGCCCCTCTTACGCTGACCTGTGGCAAGTTCACCGTAGAATACTATTTTGGGGAGGTGATGGTCCTTCATCCTAGAAACGTGTCCTGCCCAGCGCAGCTGCGTCCTCAGTAGCATGGCCTTAATGTTGGTGATCCCTGCTTGCTCAAGGACAGCAACATTTGTCACACAGTCAGTCCAGTGTATATTTAGAATTGTGCATAAACAGCGCTGATGAATGCGTTCAAGGAGTTGTAGGTGTTGGCGATAGGTGACCCATGTTTCAGACCCATAAAGGAGAATGGACAGTACAATGGCTCTATACACACTGATTTTGTGCTTCACCTCAGGTGTTTGTTACTCCAGACTCTTTTGTGAAGCCTTCCAAATGAACTATATGCCTTTGCTAAGAGAGAATTACACAACACTAGTTGCAACAATAGCAGTTATAGACAGAGAGACAATTATTTTGCAACAGGTTCATGCAGTCTTCCCTTCACCCCATACCTACATATTCATAGGGAGAGAAAAAAGCCAATTACTTATGTTCTTCAACCTGTGAAATGAAAAGCTTCTGACTTGCCCTCTCCATTGTCACCTTCCTCACATAGAAAGTGGTTTATCTGAAGAGGCAAAGTTCCTTTTTGTTTTAAGGTTCTCTATGCAAGATGAGAACCCTGGAAAAATTTACTCAGAGGGAAAGTCGGTATGAAAATGGCCTCCATACATGAAAAGCAATGATAGGCAAAAGGAATTAGGCAGTCCCCTACAGGGACCAGTTAAGGGAAGCATGACTAGTATGCCTGAACAAGGCTGAAGAGCAGACCATCCAGCCTTCATAGTTGTAAACTGGAACATGTTTGGCCAAGCAAGATCCAAATGTGTTTAAGATGGGGAAAGTTATTATGAGAAGCTGCAGAAGTTTGATTTTGCCTCTCTCCTCCCCCCTTCCTCTCTCTATATGCGCCTTCAAGTTGCCTGTCGACTTGTAGTGACCCCATGAATCTCATAGGGTTTTCTTAGGCAAGGAATACTCAGAGCTGGTTTTGCCAGTTCCTTCCTCTGAAATATAGCCTACAGCAACTGGTATTCTTTAGCAGCCTCCCATCCAAGTACTAATTAGAACAGACCCTGCTTAGCTTCCAAGATCATACAGGATCTTTGCCTTTAGAGTATTTAAGCTGGCTGAGCATACTTGAAAAAGAAAGATCCCACCCCCTCATGTCCTCTCTCCTTTGACTTAATTGAATACAAACTATTTTTGCACTTTTAATCTCAGTATGCAGCAATTGAAGTATGCTGAGGACAAAAGGAGACAGTGAGTTAAGGACAGGAACTAGGACATTTTAAAAGCAGTTGAAAAAATAGGATGACAGAGGATTAATTGGGTAGTCCCTGCTAAATTGGGATAGTTGGAGAATATGGGCAAGAAGTAATGTGAATCATACTCAGTAGAGCTAAAGCAGACCAGAAAAAAATAACGCAAAAGGAACTGACCTATTATCCCCTCCTTAAAGTTATTTTTAATACACCACAAGAGAAAGAAAGCTAGGCAATGAACACCACTGTGAATGAAGCATTGGAGGATATAGTCCAGGTGGGCAACTTTTGCTCCAGAAGTTGTTGAACAGCAATTTAGCCTACATATGTGAAGGATGATAGGAGTGTCAGTTCAAGAGCACTGGGAGCAGTACAGTTCCCTATCTCTGAAAAAGAAGATCTATAGCAGTAGAGCAATAGACTGGATAGTGAGACTTGCTATCACAATATCTGGAACATTCCACCCCATAAGGATAAAAAATTGAAACTATAAGAGAGAAAATAGTTTTTGTAGTCTCAGTTTGGGATATTATCTTCTTGGCAGCAGCTGCAATATGTAGCACAATTTTCTTCATAGTTGCTTCAAGTCATCTATGTTTTTTTTTTCTTTCTGCCTCAAGCAGAGCATAACAAGTGCTTATGAGGAAGTGGCTTGTTCCCACTTTGGATATACCATGTTAAGTCTTTCCCAGCTAAATGTTGGCAGTGCCTAAAAGAGACCATCTTGACTTTCTCTTCAAGGGAGGCAGAAGATGGATCAAGTCTAAGAAAAGGCTGAGCATACTCATAGTATTGTAGCTAGCAGTGTAATTGATATGGTTTTGAACTACAACTGCTTGAGAGTGTCCTCTGTATAATGTTCTGCAACAATAAAATGATAAGATTTCTGATTGGAAGAATTTTTAGGAGATTCTGCTGCCCTCTAGTGATTGATAAGAAAGTAGGTTAGACGATCACAAGGCAGCAATCCGGCAAAGTAAGATGTGGTGGGGAGAGGAATGGGGGGAAGGAGGAAGAGAGAGAGAGAGAGACCTAAGTGTTTATAATTAGTCACTTGGAGTCATTTGTGTTATTGTAGGAGGCCTATGGGAAAGCAAAGAAAACAATAATTTTCTTGCCATTAAACTTTATAGCAATAGCAAATACATTTCTATACCACTTATCAGTGAACTGGCACTCCCTAAGTGGTTTACAATGTGGAAGCCAATTGCCCCCAACAAGCTGGGTCTCATTTTATTGACCTATGAAAGGATGAAAGGCTGAGTTGACCTTGGAGTCCTGCAGAATTGAACTTAGAAGGTTGTGGCTGCAGTACTGGCATTTAACCACTGCTCCACCAGGGTAATGAGTATTCAATATATCATCAAGATAATAATTATCTCACTTTCTAGGCAAAATCACACATATCACCTAGGACTCCTTATTACACATGTCAAATACAAGGCCATTAGGTGGACTCATGCACGCCAAGGAGCAGATGAAGTAAGGGGCTCTACAGATTGGCACTTTGTGCTGGCCTGTAGGCGTAGTGAAGGCTGAGCCCTCACCATTTCACCCAGGCACTATCTTGGTGTGTGGCCATTTAAACAGCGTGCACCATGATGACACTCATCGTGCGCAGCACCCAAACCGTGCTATGCACAAGGGGCATCATCATGGCATGCGAGCATAGCAACAACTTGAAATTTCAGTTGATCATTTAGAAAGAGTTGAGGCATTTAAAAAAAAGAGGGGGGGGAAAGAGTAAAATTACTGAGAGAATGTGGACACAGCAGATATGAGCTGGGAGTGAATGATTTTTACTCTTTCTTTCTGCAATGCTAGAAATCTGAGGACTGAAGGAAAAATTCATTCTGGGAAGTAGAATTCTTATTTGGAGGAGGCAATGTTTTCACACACACACACACACACACACACACACACACACACACACACACCAGCATAACTGCACCACTGGATCAACCTAAATTCTATTGTCAGTCCCAGCTGGAACAGACTAATTGAATCAATGACATTTACACACATATGTATTGACTCATCATTGAACAATTAGTCCAATGGATGTACATCAATTGGTACTACCAGTAGGATTGAGAGCATCAGGTGCCATCCACCTCAGATTTTCCTATTCACCTTTAGTTTAACTCTAAATGTGAGGTGAAATTGATTTTTTTTTAAAAAAAGAAAGTGTTGTAACAAACAACCCCCATTTTAATTCAGAGTCTTCTGGGGTGGTTTGGTTGTGAATGGATGAATAACACCCATTGGCTTTACAAAATACACAGCCCAGGCAGAGATAAAAATTGTTTGAATGGTTTTGTTGATATGGATCAATGCTGCTGCCTGTATTTTTTTTTTAATTCTTATTGGGAACATGGCTTTCTACATTTACCATTACATTTCCAGGTTTGTCTTGTTCTTGTAGCAATATTCTTTTTTTAAAAAGGGGGAAAAAGTAGTTCCCTGCTAGAACAGAATTTTCTAACCACAGATTCCATTTGATGGACAAAATGTTTTGGGTAGTGAATTAATTTGCTATTAATTTCGTATCAGTTGTATTCGTTTGCAGTTTTCCCAGCTTGGTGCTCTCCAGATGTTTTGGAACAGAGCTCCCATCAATCCTGATGACTAGCTAGAATGGCTGTTATAGTTCAAAACATCTGGAGGAGATAAAACTGAGAAAGAATAAGGTAAAAGGCAATATGGTAAGCAATGGAATGTACCATTTTTTCAAAATACTTATATAATGAAGCCATTTTTTTTAGTTAGATCTGGCAATACTGCCATTGGTGGATTATGGCTAAACATGCCTCTATTTTGGCAAAAGATGTGCCTTTCCATTATTTGTGCTTATCAGATGGGGCCTGGATCAATAATATTTTCTGAAAGATGGTCTAAAAAGTTCTAGGAAAATCTTTTCAGTTTCTGGTGATATACTGTATAGCAATACACAGCAAAGGATGAAAACCCCCCACAGCCAAACAGTTTTGTAGATTGGAGGGCAGAGATGGCTGCTGCTGTATGCTGCCTTGCTGCTAATGGGTTTGCAAGAAAAAGGGCAATGCCTCTTGGATCATCCTTGATGATCTTGCTCTAACACAAGCTGTTCAAGTACAACTGCAATATTTGTGAAATAGTATAAACTATTCTCAGCTTCGTCCTTGAATTGTTAGGTCACATGAGTTTGCAGTACTGGTGGCGTAAAGTGAAAATAAGACTGTCTTTTATACATCTGCAAATACTCTTATTTTCAATAAAACCTGGCTTACTTTCCTTTTTCTAAAGGGGAAAGAAGACCTCTTCCACACTTTAGAAAAAAAGAAAGTAAGCCAAGTTTTATTGAAAATAAGAGTATTTGCAGATGTATAGGAGAATATCACTAAGAATAAGGGGGGAAAGGAGCAGGACCACATGTACTACCTCCATCCCACATCTTTGTGTGGCAGCAGCCCCAGACTTCTTGCCTTTAGCAGGGGTCCATTCACACTACACAGCTACAGAGCTATTATTCCACTTTTAATTGCCATGGTTCCATCCTGTGGAATTCTAGGGTTTGTAGTTTGGTGTGGTGCAGGAGTACTTTGGATGAGAACTCTAAATACCCCTCCCTAAACTTCCAATCCCAGACTTGTATAAAACTGAGCCATGGCAGTTAAAGTGGAATAATAGTGCTCTAATTCTGTAGAATGAATGGGCCCCAGGAGAAACTCACAGGGAAATATTTGCTCATTCATTGTAACATGCTTAGAATCCCCTGTATCAGGGGTTGACAACATACAGCTTATGAGCACATGCACTCCCAGAATTTTTTCCAGCCCCTGGAACCTTTGCTTCTGCCATCAGTACCTCCTATTTTTAAAATAAATCAGAAGCTTCTGGGTGTACAATTCGACCCTAAAGCAAGCCATACGGTGGGGAATGTGAGGCTTCTCACAAGCAGAGAAATTAATATTCACAAACAAAACTACAAACACTTCCATTCCCAACAAAAGCTCTAGCAGAAAAATAAAGCAAGTTAGTAATCTTTATAAAAAGATGGGAAGAAGATTTACTTATAAATATTACATGTCTCAAAACATCTCATGGTGGGAGACTCTCTAACATGTGTTCTCCAAACATGGAGAGAAAGAGAGAGAGAGAGAGAGAGAGAGAGAGAGAGAGAGAGAACTGCAGACTACAGAAGAAAGAGGACGAGGATAAGACTAACAAAGTGAACACCTCTATGTTTGGCTGCCATGCATCATACGTGTATGTGTATGTGGCTGCAGCCCAAGATGGGATCCGAGGGAGATAAATAGTCCAATGAATCCACCAAAGTTACCTGCATGTGTTCTGTGTAACCAGGAACCTTCTTCACATTCATTTCTGCTTTGTAACTGGGATGTTCAGATGAACACCTATCATGCATTGATGGAGAGAATAGGGTTGTGCTAATGGCCATGCTCCCTTGACATTTGGGCTCATCCTACCTAGTGTGCATTCAACGTGTTTGAAAAATATCTCTATAATAGTATCAAAAGAAGCATGTCAACTGGGTAGAAGTCTGTGCATAAGGTCTCTTTTCATACATGCTGCGACAGAGGTGAATGTGAATTCTGGGTACACTGGTGCATGTTCATGCATTCTTTTGAAACTTTCTAATGTCGGAAGACAACTTTTTGTATCCCTTCTCATTGTAGGATCTGCAGTGTTTCTCCATAGCAGATGTTTCCATGTATCTACAAGCATGGACAAACTTGATTTTCCATTGACATTATGAAATGTGGCAATCAAACAGATTTTATAATGAAATTTCTTTGAGAAAATGTTTTTAAAATATTTTTTATAGTTAACCAGAAGAACAATTAAGATATGAAAGCAATGTGGAAGAAAATTCCATCTATCTCAGCCTGGTCTAGTCTGTTACCCTACTTAAGCCAGGTCATAGCCATAAGGCAATTTCTTCAAGCTCATCCTAATACTTTGTCTGTGCAGCTTTCAACCTTTTTATTTCCAGTTTAGTTTTTTTTCTTCCCTCCTGGAGTCTACATTCTCTGTACCACTCTCAGTCATAGCAACATTCCTCTGTTATCTCGCTACTGAAGAGACTTTCTGCCTGCTTGCCAGCTTCACTTATTCCAACCTCTACACCTAACCTCTTAATGAATCAGAATAGTAGCAATTTTTTGGCTACATTTATTTTCTACATAATAAAAAGGTCTGACATTCTGTATTGTATAGTTACAGATTAGTAACCTAGAATTGCAGATTCATAACTGCTCCACATTCAAAGATATAGCCGTGATAGTCTGCAGAATCAGTATGTAGAAAGATCTTGTATTGTTTTTGAAACTCAGGGGCTGTGCAGACAGATCGGGGCCAGATCGGGGCTGTGGCAACCGAATGCTGCAGCCCCAATCTGGCCTTTCCAGGGAGTGAAAAGGAGCCTGAAAAAGTGGCTTATTTTTGCACCCTGGAAAGGGTGGGATAGCCACGGTGCCACAGCTTTACGCCACTCCTTCGGTGCTGCATTGTGTGGATGCAGCACCAGAGGAACGCCATGATGCCACACGCCATATGGTCTGGCGCACAGTGTCATGCCACCCTGGGGGAAGAGCTGGGGCATGCATCATATGGATGCTACACCCCAACTCTGCCCCCAACCTGGCCTTTAAGTCTGGTCTGCACAGGGCCTCAATGAAAGAAAGAAGATGGCAACATGAGCTTTCATAGGACGGTATCACACGACGATTTTTGCAACTCCAATCCGAATCCATTCCAGGCCCAACCATATGAATTCACATTATAATGTGATAGATTATCACACGTGATTGCTTTCTACGGGGAGCCATTCTGAAGCCGATCCTAAGTCACTCCAAAGTCACTCCTGATGTAGGTGAATTCAGTGAACTAGCAAATTCAAAATTCTTTTTCCAAGGTCAATTCAAATCCAATTAGAACTGGTCTTGGTGTTGAATGCAATTTTGCTTCGATCCTGGTACACCCCCCCCAAACCTCCAAGGTGCACATTTCCCATGATGCCGCACTGCAATTTTGCTCCATTTGCTTCTGGTACTCTCTCTGCTTCCATTGATGCTGAGGGGGAAATGTGGTTGTTTCCAATGCCACTGGGGAAAGGTCAGAGACCTATCATACCTTGTGTGACTTTCTGAACCTCCTGGCAAGAACTACCATTATATTCCGAACAGACAATGCGTAAACAGAAAATACAATTTCTGTAACAAAAACAAAGATGGGAATCAGATTGTTTTAATTTTTTCAAACTCCACAAGACAAAAATGGAGCATGAGAACACCACTTTGAATATTATGAATATTATGTTGCTGCAACTTTATGAAAAAAGAGTGGGGTATAAATACTCTAAATTAATAAATAAAAATACTTCACTCCAAATTGTATTTGTTTACAAAAATGTGGAATGTTTTATAACTTAAGTTATGAAGTACATAAATGACTTTTCTATTCTTCCCCATTCTCTATCATTCCCTGCTTTACAGCTGCTCCTACATGCCTGAAATGTTAGATCAACCCCCTCAAAAGCCTATTGGCTAGTCATGATAAAATGAATAAGTACACATTTTAAGCATGTACTTAAAATGTGGTGGCAGAAGGGACATAGTGGATGAGCTGTTAATAGGCTTGCCATATCCCGCCTGGGGGCGGGACTTTCCCGGTTTGGGGTGGGGCCACATGGTCCCGCCCCAGTTTGGCCCCTCCCCCAGGACCTCCCCCCCAGCAAGGCCCTGGAGGCAGCTCCAGCCCTCCCCATGGCTGTGTGCCACCCTCCCCACCTCCCTGCCTGGCTTAGCCTAGAGAGCAGGTCTTCAAAACATCTGCCACTCAGAGCTATTGCCAGCCCACTTGGTATATATGTCTTGCAAAAGGCCTTACTTTCTAGGTTACAGTGAGCAAAGAAAAAAAGGCCATAAATGGTTCCTGTTTCACTGGGAGTCTAATTGCCTCATCTTTTAAATGTCTACCAGGTCAGTATTGTTGTAATTCTTTATCACAGGATCGTTTTTGAGGCCCTAAACACCTTTACGTGTAATATGCAAATTTCTCCCGAAGCTGACCAATGAGAAAGAAGCAGTCAGCCCTCCTCCATTTGGGTTGGTTTTCAATGGCTTGGAAGGAAGAGATTTTGCCTTGCAAGTTGCTGGTAAATAATAGAAGGCTTTGGGATAGCAAAAGGCTGCAGAAATAGTTTGACCCCCCCCTTAAACATCCATGGCTCAGTGCTATGGGATTCTGGGAATTGTAGTTTCTTGTGGCACCAGAGCTCTTTTGACAAAAGGAGACTGAATGGAGGCGTTGCCTGGCTGGGGGCAGAGCCTCTTGCCAGCAGTGAGAAGGCTGCGATGATGAGGAAAAGCAGGGGCTCCTCTGGTGGTCCTGGCCACTTCCCTTGGCTCCCTCCCTCCTCCTCCTCCTCCTCCTCCTCCTCCCAGAGCTCATTCACTCTCCCTGGCTTTTCTCTCTCCCCCCCCCCCCCCCACATCTGCACTTTGAGACCCCTTTAACTGCCAAAGCTCAATGCTCTGGAATTCTGGTGTCTGTGAGGCATTTGGCCTTCTCTGTCAGAGAGCTCTGGTGCCACAATAAACTACAATTCCCAGGATTCCATAGCACTGAGCCCTGGCAGTCCAAGCAGTGTGTTTTGGACACAGAGATCCTCCTAATGAATCCAGTCCCTAGCTTTTATGTCTCTCACACACACTGCAGGAATAATAACCCACTTTAACTCAGTGCTAGGGAATCCTGGGAATGCTAGTGTTTGGGAGACATTGAGACTTCTCTGTCAGTGATGCCTCTGAGGCCACAATAGACTACAATTCCCAGCATTCCCCAGCACTAACCCAGGACAGTTAAGTCACTCTCAAACTGGATTCTTTCCTCAGTGTGGATGCAGCTTTGGTGAGGAACTCTGGGCATTTCAGTCCAGCATTGTTTTATTTCTGCAGTGCATTTTGGACCAGAGACAAGGTGACCAGGCATCCTCCTCCTTTTCCAGGACATGTCCTCCATTTGGATCATGGCTAAGAAGCATGGATTTATAATTACATGGGTGTTTTTAGCTTTTATTTTTGGTCATGTCCTACATTTTTTTGCTTGGGTGCCCTACATTTTGGGGTGAGGGCATTGGTCACCTTGGTCAGAGAGCTTTCCAGGGGTTTAACTGCCATTCTGCTATGGTGCTGGAACAAACCACCATTCCCAGAATTCCATAGCATTCAGCCAAGACAGTTAAAGTGGTCTCAAACCAGATTATTTCTCCAGTGTAGATGCAGCCCAAGCCTTTTGCCTCTCTTATGCCTGAGATTTCAAAGCCCAGCCTTGGCACCACAACAAACTACAAATCCCAGGATTCCATAGGATGGAGTGATGAGAGTGAAAGCAGTGTGGCAGCAGCCTAAGTGTGCTTAATGCAGTTCTTAAGATGGTGCACCTCTTGCCTACAGAGTCTCCCAAGACTTTTTTGTTTAACAACTTGTACCCACTAACTCCATTTCATGTCTCCTTTATTTAGTGGGGAGGAATACAGACAAAACAAGTCAAAATGAAGGAAAACCAAAGTCCCTTGACCAAAGGGTTTGGTTGTGGAATAAGCCTCTGAAATATGCAAGAGGCAATGTTAAAATAAAGCCATGTTCAATGCTCAAATGTGCTGTTTGGAATGGGGAGGGGGGGTGGCCAGAAAGGGAAGTACATTTCCGTGATCTGTGTACAAATAATGTCAAAATGTCCTCCATTTTGATCATGCCTAAGAAACATGCATTTATATTAACATTTCTAAAAAAGCTTTAGTTTATTTGTGTGTCCTCCATTTTTATAAAATGTGTCCTACATTTGAAAATGTTGTCCTGCATTTGTCCTACATTTGTCCCAGTTTGGAGGTCCTCACTTATGGCAACCCTAGCTGTTAAGATGCTGACTCTGACAATCGCAAGGTAAGCAGATCAGCAGTTCGAGGCCTAAGCACCGTGGGACAAAATAAGCTCCTGTCACTATTCCCAGCTTCTGCCAACCCAGCAGTGCGAAAGCATGCAAATGCAAGTAGACAAATAGATACCACTTCAGTGGGAAGTTAATAGCGTGTGGTGCAGTCAGGCAGGCCAAATGACCACCGGAGTCATCTTTGGACAACACTGGCTCTTTGGCTTAGTAACGGAGATGAGCACTGCCCCTTACAGTCAGTTATGTCTAGACATTCATGTCAAGGGACTACCTTTACATTTACCTAAACATATGCAGGTTTATATTCTAATTCAGTGGTTCTTAAACTTTTAGAGGGAAACAGATTCCTTTGAGAACCTGATGAAAGCTATGGAACTTTACCCAGCAAAAATGTACGCAAACAAACATATACACATTTTTTGCTTATGCCATCACCACCACCACCACCACCACCATCAATTTGGAAATAAGACTGCACTACTTATCACATAGACATTTTGCAATCTGAAGCTGAAAGTGCATAGTGTTGGCCTCCTCCATGGCTGCCCGTTGGGTTACTTTCTTCTAAGGTCAGTGTGGCATTCCTCGGCTGAGAGAGACAAGGTAGATTACCGCACTACATTCTTATAGTGCTGCTGTTCCACTTTAACTGCTCGGGCTGCCTCCTGTTGCATTCTGGGATTTGTAGTTCAGCGAGGCCTAAGAGCTGAGAATTCTAAATGCCCCTCCCTCAGCTGCAAATCCCAGAATGCAACAGGAGGCAGCCAGTGCAGTTAAAGTGGAATAGCATCACTATGAGAGTGTAGTGCAGTGATGTCCAAGAACTCCAGCCAATGGGATTCTAATGTTTGCTTGGATCTCATTAGCTGACCAGCCTTGCCAGAGTAAAAGAAATTGGGGCTAGAGTAAAAGGGACAATTTGGGGCTGGAGTAAAAGGAAGTTTTTACTCTAGTCAGGCATTGGGGTTTATTACTCACTGGCTTCTTCACTCTCAGACACCTCTTGCTGTAGCACCAGTATTGTGCATTGGTGTTCGCATTATCTTCTTGGTGTATATTTTGTATGCCTTATGTTACAACTATGGGGTTGGTTGCATGCACTGACACAGGGTCAGGATCTGAAATATTGGTTTGGGTGCCCTCTTAAGGTATCATGGGGGGGATGGGAAGTGAGGGGGACAGTGGTAATTCTATGCCCAGCGGGGCAGGGGAGATCACACTGGGGGTGTTCCTTTTTATACAAGTATATGCTTTAACACTTTACTTATTTTATACTAAATATCACCTCAGTGCACCCCTTCCCCAGAGCCATTCCCATCTATATACTCCAACCAAAATTTTAATTCATCTCAGGAAGGTAATTTTCCATCTTCTTTTTTTAATACTTTTTCAATATTTTTTTCCATATTTCATCAAAATCATTTCTTTTCCATAATCCTTTCTTCACTTTCAGTTTACATGTTAATTTATTATTAATTGCTGTTTGCCAGTTCCACATTTATGTTCGTGTTCCAACCTCTTGCTATAATTAATCTAGCTGCTGTAAGCAAATTTGTTACAAGATTTCCTTCTTCTTTTTTCCATTCTACATCATTCTACAGTGATACTATATTTGGTTTTCTATCTATTCTTATATCCATAATATTTTTTATTTCTAATAGTACTGTTTCCCAATTTTTTTTACATATTTATATATGATCCTAATTCATAACATCCTTTCCAACAATATTTTGAATTATTCTTATCTATATTATGTAATCTCACTGGTGTCAAGTACCATTTCCAGATCAGCTTATAATTATTTTCCTTAATTCATACTGATAGATTTTTCAAATGTCTTTGTTCCCAAATTTTATTCCATTCATTTTCACAAAATTTATATCCTAATTCTTCTTCCCATATCTCTTTCCAAATATTTTGGTTTATTTCTTTTCTTTTATTCTCCATTAATATTTTATACATTTTGCTAGTTATTCCTTTCATACTTCCATTTTTCTCTAGTTCTTTTCCTTTCAGAATTATAATACCTATCTAATTGTGAAGAAGCATTCAGTCTAATCAGAAAATCACATTATGGTAACCATTGCTTGCATTTTTTTGTGTGTGTTAGCTATACTCATTTCAGATAAAAATATTCCTAATTTTATATAGCTTTAATGAGGTATTTTAAAATATTACTCATAATGAGAACATATGTTGGTGTAACACTAAAGTGTTACAAAAATATTAGTTTTTGAACACTGCATTTATTTTGGTTTCCATCAGTTGCTAAGGGAATCTGCTGGCTATGTCCAAAACATTTTCTAAACTGTTAAAAGCAATTTAGTGTTTATTGATGCTGTTCTTTTTTATTTCTTGATTATTTTTCTCAAATCTATTTTAGTCACATTTTTATACATATCTAGTTAGTGGAGTCTGACTGAAACATTATGTCTCTATAATATGCTCCGGCAATTTCCCACTCTTCTTCAAAGAACAGGGGAGGTTAGAAATAATTCACATAAGACCATCAGGAGAGGTCCTTCTTTCAGTCCTACCACTATCACAATCATGGTTGGTGGGGATGTCAGATAGAGCTGTCCCAGAAGCTCTCCTAGACTTTGGAACTCTCTTCTAAGGGCGGCTAGAATAACCCCCTCCTTCTTGTCCTTCTCTCAGCAGGCTCAAACCTTTTTACAGTCCGTCCTTCCCTTACGCGGCGGGATCTGTTCCGGATCCCGCCGCGTAAGGCGAATTCCACTTATGCTCGAGCCCCATTGGAAACAATGGGGCTTGTGAGCGGTGGTGCGGCGGCGCAGGCGTGCGCGGGGCACAACAGGCGCGCGCGCCCATTCAATTGAATGGGACGTGCCGCCCCTTCCGCCCTTCACGCGCCCCGCGGCTTGAGCGCGTATGCTCAAGGTCGCGTATGGCGCGCCCGCGTATGGCAAGGCGCGTTGTATTATGACAAAGTTTTTTTAAATCAGCTAATAATAATAATAATAATAATAATAATAATTTTTATTTATATATCCCACCTCTCCCTACGGATCGAGGTGGGAGAACAGCACACATATAAATTTACACATAGTTAAAATACATTTTCATTATACAAAGCAAAATTTAAAAAAACAATAAAATACCTGTACATGTGCAATATCAAAATCTGATTCCTCATCAAGTTCCAAGTGGAGTATCATCTTAAGATGTTAAAGCAGATCTGGGGGATAGACTCACTGGAAGAGATCCGTCTTGATTGCCTTCTTAAAGGCATCTAAGGTGGTAATGAGACGGATCTCCTCCGACAAGCCATTCCACAATTTGGGAGCCATCACAGTGAATGGCCTGTGGGAAGTAGATCTTAATCTAGTCTTTGGACAGTCCAATAGGCTCTTCCCTGTAGTTCTGAGAGTGCAGGGCAGATTGTGTAGGGAGAGGCGTTCCTTCAAGTAACTCGGGCCCAAGCCATGTAGGGCTTCAAATGTGATGACCAACACTTTGTACTGTGCCCGGAAACTAATCGGCAGCCAGTGAAGAGATCTTAAGATTGTTGTTATACGGTCAGTCCCAGGTGTACCAGTGACCAGTCTAGCTGCTGCATTTTGTACCAATTGAAGTTTCCAAACTTGATACAAAGGTAGCCCCATGTAGAGTGCATTACAGAAGTCTAAACGAGAGATTACCAGTGCATGCACCACTGCTTCAACGTCCTTTCGATCCAGGTAGGGACGCAGTTGGCGTATCAACTGAAGTTGGTACCAGGTACTTCTGGCCATCGCATCTACTTGAGATGATTATTGTAGTAATGAATTCGGAAGAACCCCCAGACTGCGCACTTTGTCTTTTAGGGGGAGTGTGACCCTGTCCAGGAGTGGTTGACAAATCTCCATACCTGGACTTGGGGAACCTATTGCAAGTACCTCCATTTTCTCTGGATTCAGCCTGAGTTTGTTTTCCCTCATCCAGCCCATTACTGACTCAAGGCAGGTGTCCAGAGGAGAGATGCCTTCCTTAGTCACTGCAACAGTTGGAGACATAGAGAAATAAATTTGGGTGTCATCAGCGTAGTGATAATACTGCGCCCTATGTCTTCGGATGATCTCTCCCAGCGGTTTCATGTAAATGTTAAACAGCATGAGGGACAAGATGGTGCCCTGAAGGACGCCAGATGTCAGCTCTCTTTTAGAAGAGCATGAGTCCCCCAGCATCACCATCTAGAATCTGCCCGAGAGGTAGGAACGGATCCACTGAAGCACAGTGCCCCCGACACCTAACTCGGTCAGGCGTTCCAGAAGGATACCATGGTCGATGGTATCGAAAGCCGCTGAGATGTCCAAGAGCATCAACAAGGTCACACTTCCCCCGTCGATGCCCAGACAAAGATCATCGACTAAGGTGACCATGGCTGTCTCAACGCTGTATCCCGCCCTGAAGCTGGTTTGAAATGGGTCCAGATAATCGGTTTCATCCAAAACAGCTTGGAGTTGAAGGGAGACTGCCCTCTCGATAACCTTGCCCAAGAATGGTAACAGGGAGACCGGTCTGTAGTTATTTCTGATCAGGGGATCTAAAGAGGGTTTTTTTTCAATAGTGGTTTGACTATTGCTTGTTTTAATTCGAATGGAAAAATTCCCTCTTTAAGGGATGTATTAATTATGAAGATGTGACAACATTTTCATCCCATCCTCCCCCTGAACAGTCAACTACAGTGGGCAAGAGTTGAGAGGGCACGTTGTCTTCTTCACACTTCCAAGGAGCTTGTCCACTTCATTGGTATTTACAAACTCAAAGTGATCCAGAATAACTAAGTCCGCAGAGTCACTGGACACCTCTCTTACTGATTCTGTTATAATGTTTGCGTCCAGATCAGCCTTTATCTGGGAGATTTTATCTGCAAAAAAGTCATTAAAAGCATCACAGCAGGCTTTAGAAGGTTCTAATAACGGGTTCTGGGTGGGAGGCAGTTGAGTTAGCTCTTTGACCACCCTGCACAGCTCTGCTGGACGAGACTCTGCAGATGCAATTCGTGCAGCATAGAATAAATTCTTTGCTGCATCAATTGCCACTCCATAAGCCTTCAATAGGGTCTCATGGAGTGTCTTATCAGGCAAAAGCTGATATTTCCACCAATGGCGCTCTAGTCATTGTGCAGCCCGCTTCATTTGGTGAAGATCTTCCGTATACCAGGGTTTTTTTTTATTTGAAGCAGGCTGGAAAGGACACTCAGGAGCGATATTGTTTATAGCCCAGGTAAGTTCGTTGTTCCAGGTATCGATCAGGACATCAACAGAATCGCCATCATTCCCAGCCATAAAACCCTCTAAGACTTCTTGGAACCTTTTGGGTTCCATAAGTCTTCGAGGGCGGACCATTCTAATCTGTCCTCCACCCCCAAGGGGGATATAGGTGGTAGCCTTCAGTCCCACTTTGACCAGAAAGTGATCTGTCCATGACAGAGCAGAGGTCTGAATTACCTCTGCCCACGGCTGTACCTGATCCGTACTAAAGACCACATCAAGTGTATTACCTGCACAGTGCGTTGGACCCAAGACTAGTTGGGATAGGCCCATGGCTGTCATGGAGGCCATGAACTCCTGAGCAGCACCTGTGAGTTCTGATAAACCGGACTCAGAGGGGATGTTGAGGTCCCCCAGGACAAGCAGCTTGGGAGACTCCAACACCAGCTCCGAGACCAGCTGTGTCAGCTCGGCCAGGGAGTCTGTTAGAGGCAATAGTGTCACTAACTATGGTATCACCCGGTGTGGGAAGGGTGCATGCATGCCCCTCCTCTCCTTCATTCTTGTGCCTTCTCCCTGGATGGGAAGCCTGGGGACAGAATAGTTGGTAAGGGTGCATGCACCCCTCCTGCACTGATGAGGGAGGCGGGCCCAACCAGGTGTCACCCCTTTTCTGGGTGTCACCTGGTGCAGTCTATACTACCCACCCCACCCAACCACCCCCTTAGTAATGCCACTGGCTAGAGGCTTAAGTTTTGTAATGTTTTAACTAAATTGTTTTAAATATTTTTTAAAATTGTATTTTATTCTTTTAAACTTGATGTTGGAATTGCTTTAATAATATGAATGATTTAATTCGATTTTAATGTTCATTTTTTGCATGTTTTTAATTTTTTTAAAAAATTGTGAGTCAGGAAAAATGGGGAGAGGGAATGTATTATTACTATAACAACTACTAGTAGGACTAATAATGATGATCCATTGATAACATATTGATCTGAGATGTTCTTGTACTGGAAAGGGGCTAGATTGGGATCTGTTCAACCATATGAGTCAAGCAAAAGTAGATTCTCCAAGATTTCATCTCTCATGGGAGCAATAGCAAGAAGATGCTGACTACACTGAAAGGATTGTATGAGAGAAGATTTCACTGTCTGCATCTTGTTATTGCAGAATGTGTTGCTTGGATAGGCACCAATAAAATGTGGGCCAATGTGTGTGCAGAGGCATGGAGGAGGCCTGGGCTCTTGGAAAGAAGAAGAATTCATCTCAAGCTGGCAATTTTTGATTTGGGAAGGGAGAAAAGAGCTCACACTCAGGCAGCTGGCTTCAGGACAAGTTGGAACTAATTGCTGAATTGAGGTAAATTAGGGTCACAAAACAATAATACTGGTTAGTCACTTAGAGATTAATAATACAGTCAGTCCTTCTTATACATGGATTTTTTTTATAAATAGATTTAAGCATCCACAGTTTGAAAATGTTCAAAAAAGTATACATTTCAAATATCAAACCTTGATTTTCCCTTTTTTATAAGGGACACCATTTTGCTATGTCATTATATTTAATGGGACTTGAGCATACACGGATTTTGTTATCCATGGGGGAACCAAACCCCAGCGTATAACAAGGGTCCACTGTACTGGTTAGTCACTCAAAGTCTTAGAAGAGTAAAACTTAAATTCACGGGTTAAAAAAACAAAACCACTAGATCAGGAAAGTTTCTATTTATTTGATTTAACATTTTAAATTAATAAAATGTTGGTGCTCCATTTTAAGTTGTATTGCTTCTGGACGATTTTTGAAGAGACAGATTTGGGCTTGGAAATCTACTACAATCTAAGTTTGGCTATATTAGAGCTCATGTAATGATATGCATTGACACACAGAAGTTTAATGGCTGTCTGCTTGCATTCTCCAAATGGATCCATCACTTAGCTAATCCCCGTACTTCAGTACAGTATATGCTAACATTTCCATGATTACAGGACTCAGACACAACTTCTAGTATGTCCTGTAAAGCGTGTAATACTGGGTTCAGTTCTTCTCAAGTTTTCAAACTGGTCTTCACCAAGAGTCTGTGCAATCCAGAGAAATCTTCAGTCTACCTCGCTGACAGTGCTGTGGCATGTTGAGATACATAGAGTCATTCTGCAATGGGAGCATGCTGCTTCTCCAGCACTGAGACCAATGTGACCTCCCCTTCCAATTTTGGTAAGGATGGAAGCACACGGGCAGCATTGTCTCACAGTGCAAAGTGGGCTATGTGGGCACTGAGAAGGTGGAAGCCCACCTATATACGGCTGTTGTACCCTCCTCATAGTTATTTCCTTCCATGCAGCTGATTGTTCAAGCATCTATCTGCATATTGTCATCCAGTCCTGGACGGGGTCACGCTTCCCCTAAAGGACAAAGCTCACAGTTTGGGAGTACTCTTGGACTCATCTCTACAATTATCATCTCAAGTAGATGCGATGGCCAGGAGTGCTTGGTACAGTGCTTCCTCGGGTTACGAAATTAATTCGTTCCGCGGCCGCTTTCGTAACCCGAAAAGCCTTCGCAAGCCGAAAACCCATAGGCGCTAATGGGGAAAAGCCGCGATTCCGTGTGAAATAGCGCCGAAAAGCACCAAAAATTTTTTCGTAACCCGAAAAAACATTCGTAACCCGGAACAATTATTTCCTATGGGATTTTTTCGTATCCCGGAAATTTCGTAACCTGGGTATTTCGTATCCCGAGGTACCACTGTACCAGCTTTGGCTGATACGCCAACTGCGACCCTGCCTCGACTGAAAGGACCTTGAAACGGTAGTACACGCACTGGTAACCTCTCGATTAGATTTCTGTAATGCGCTCTACATGGGGCTACCTTTGTACCAGGTTCGGAAGCTTCAGTTAGTTGAAAATGCTGCAGCCAGATTGGTCGCCGGAACTTCTAGAACAGATCATATAACTCCGGTATTGAGATCTCTCCACTGGCTGCCCATTAGCTGCCGAGCTCAATACAAAGTGTTGGTTATCACCTATAAAGCCCTACATGGCTTGGGCCCGTGTTACTTGAGGGAACGCCTCTCCCCATACAATCCGCCCCGCACTCTCAGAACTACCAGGAAATGCTTACTTGAATATCCTAAGACAAGATTGGCATCAACTCGCCATAAAGCATTTTCATCTGTAACTCCCATATACTGGAACAACCTTCTGGATGAGATAAGGCTTAGTTCCTCTCTAGATGCCTTCAAGAAAGCCTTAAAGACTCATCTTTTTCAGTTAGCATATCCTCCTGACCCCCATTAGAAATTATTGCCTGTTGAAAGATGTTTTTTAAGACTGACAGATGTTATTAATGTTTTTACATGTGATTTTAAGGCTGTTTCTTAATTATATGTATCTATGGTTTTCATGTACTTTGCAGTTGATGTATTATATATTTGTATTGTATAAATTGTATCTGATGGTGTTGGGAACCACCTTGATCATTGCGGAAAGGCGGTATACAAATAAAGTTTTTATTATTTTTTTTATTACTGTTTCCATTGGCCAAAACCTGGTTGTGGTCTAGCTAGGTTCAGAAGCTGAGTGGGCCATACATCTGGCAGTATTACTGTGAGTGGTGGTGGTACCATCACTCCCACAACTTCTAAAATGAAAGATGGGTGGATGGCAAGCTTGCTGAGTAACCTATTTACTGTGGAGCATCATACCTGTAACAGCTCTGCAGGACCTTGGGTTTGAGCTGTAGCAGGCACTAGATGTTCCCAGATTTTTAAAGGGCAATTTGCAGTAAAAAAACTTCTTTCTGATATCACCTCTCCTCAATATTATATGGCCTTTCCACATGATAGGATGCTTCACCAAGAGTAGTCAGCATAATGGGCTATTTATCCAGCCCATTACTAACTCTAAGCACTTCATTATGATATCCCCAGATACATCTAGATTATGCAGTAACATAATACTGCTCCCTGATGATGCTTCACTGCAGATGTCCTGTTACGTCAAAAGCAATGGAACAAAACAGAGGCCTCTAGAATCCCATAGTGCTGCTGTGGTGCAATTAGTTAAGTGTTGGATGCACCTGGCTCAAGATCTCATTAAAGCCTAGCATAATGCAAGAACTTTACACTAATTTTTGCATGAACTGTCAAAAGCTTTACCCATACTCCCCTTTCCAAACCCAGTAGGCCAAGCTATGTATGTCCTGCCATGCAGAGACTCTGGGGCTGTTTTTAAAGTGGGGAAGGGCTCAAAACTGGCAAGCAGATTGCTATTCATTTTGCCTACTTGCAAAATTAATTACTTTCCCCATCCATTATCACTGAAACATCCTCAGCTATAAAGACTGTTACAAGCACTATGTCTACATAGAAGTGCCTTCCATATGTTCATGGTAGCTTACTCCCAAGTAACTGTACATAAGATATATTTCAGGTAAGCATAATTGCTCCTGGGAGAGTTCAGTGACGATTGTTGCTTGATCATTTAGTACGTTTTTGACTGATACTACCTGAGGAGGCTTTACTGCATGGGAATCTTGGTGATCCAATTTTGCCAGATCATTAGGCAGGGAACTTTTGCCACATAGTCCAGTCTTAGATCTGATTTTTCCAGATCATTAGATGGGATACCTTATTATTATAAACTTTTATTTATAAAGTGCTGTAAATTTACACAGCGCTGTACATAAAATCTTTTTAATTGGACGGTTCCCTGCCCTCAGGCTTACAATCTAAAAAGACATGACACAAAAGGAGAAGGGAGCGGTGGTGGGAAAGGGGATGAGGGCTAGCAGTTCTTCTCCACCTCCGAGGCCTAGATCAGGGGAGATGGACTGGAGGGAGGGCTTGGCTTCTTAGCAATACAGGAAATGAATTAAAAAAACAGGCACCAAAAGAACATCAGATAGCAAGTGACAGTTCTCTGAACAGGATGGTCTTCAACTCCGTTTTGAAGCTGGTTAAAGAAGTGATGGCTCTTGCTCGTGGGGGAAGAAGGTTCCAGGAGTGAGGGGCAGTGAGTGAAAAGGGGTGAATCCGAGATGGGGCAGAGGAAATCCTGGGCTGGGACAGCAGACCTTGACTACCAAAACGGAGGGCCCTAGTGGGAAGGTGAGGAGAAAGAAGGTCTGATAAGTAAGGAGGGGCCAGCCCATGGAGGGCTTTAAACATCGACAGCAGGAGCTTATACTGAATGCGGAAAGGGAGTGGAAGCCAGTGAAGGGATGCCAATGCAGGAGAGATGTGGTCAGAGTGGTGGGCAGATGTGATAATGCGTGCAGCTGAATGCTGGACAGAAATTAAAGGACGGAGGTGAGAAAGAGGAAGCCCAGCCAGGAGGACGTTACAGTAATCAAGTCGTGAGACCACTAGGGCATGGACCAGGATCTTGGCAGTAGAGGCGGAGAGATATGGTCAGATTTTGGCAATATTGTATAAAAAGAATCTACAAGCCTTGGCTGTGGTCTGGATCTGAGGGATACACGACAGAGAAGAATCAAAGATAAAACCAAGACTGCAGGCTTGCTGGACTGGTTGAATAGAAATGTTGTCCACAGAGACAGAAAAGGAGTGTGGAAGGGTGGACTTAGGAGGAAAGACAAGAAGCTCCGTCTTGGACATGTTGAGCTTCAAACGCCGATGGTGCATCCACTGCAAGACAGCTGTGAGACAAGATGAAACTTGCTGTTCAAGCCTTGGAGAAAGGTCAGGGGTGGAAAGATACAACTGGGTGTCATCGGTGTACAGATGGTAGGAAAAACCAAAAGAGCTAATGAGTTTACCTAAGGACAGTGTGTAGAGAGAAAACAGAAGGGGACCCAGAACAGAGCCCTGGGGAACTCCAAAAGATAAGAGAACAGAGGTCGAAGTCTGACCACCTGTGACCACTGCAAAAGATCTGTCTGACAAATAAGATCTAAACCAATCAAGAACAGAGTCTGAGAACCCAAGGTCAGAGAGTATATCAACTAGAAGGCTGTGATCAACGGTGTCAAAGGCTGCAGACAAATCAAGAAGGATGAGAACAGAGTAGAGGCCATTAGCCTTGGCTCTTAAAAGGTCATTTGAGATCTTAGTGAGAGCTGTTTTTGTAGAATGCCGTGGGCGGAAACCAGACTGAAAGGGATCGAGAATGGAGTTGGCTTCTAGTCTTACTGGTGCTTGAGGGCTCCACCTTTATTTTTATTTATTTCCAAGATTTATATCCTGTCTTTTCCCTGCTGTGGGATTCAAGGCAGTTTGTGCTACCATGTAACTACTGTTCCAGGTCCACACTTAAAAAAAATCTATGGCTTGTAGTATGTTTTTCAACATACCTTGTTATTGCTGTGATACCAATTTCTTCTTAGCAATCTCATTTTAAACTCTGTTTTCAAAGTTACTCTATCAACATGTTTTGTTTCAGGTCACCATGACACACACCATTAGGTCTCATATCCACTCTTGTCCACAGGCCACAAACCCTGTAATACAATGGGAGTTAGTATCAGCACAATCTTTTCAAGCAGCTACATTATTCACTGAATTACAAGAGAAGAAACCCCACCTTCTTAGCAGGCTCTACTTGACAAGGATATTGAGGATGGATAGAATCACCATAAGCAATTTATGGGTGTGTGGTTAAGATTCTGAATGCTGATGACAAAGATAACAATTAGACTGTGTACATAATCATACCAGCCCCAATCTTGCAGCAGTTATGCTAGGAAAATAAACAGCAACATACTGCATTGCAGCCATCCATTATCACACCAATTAGTCAGTTGCACCACCAAGGCTGCTGCTCCCATTGCACTCTCTTCCTGAGCTCTCCGTTAACCCCTTAACCCTCCTTCCTGCTTTTCCCTACCCAGCATGCCTTTAGGAATATTTTTGTTTTTTATTTTCCACCATTTTTCTGCACTATTCTGAGGTTCGGCTGCCTCACTGAAGTAAAAAAAAAAAAAGAAAGAAAAAGAGATAAGAAGAGCACTTTGGAATTGCGAGAGGGGGGTGGGACAAGGGAAGGAAGGGGCACTGTGATACTATGTGACTAGCAATTGTAGAACTGCCCCAGGAGCAAGTGTCCCAGGACTTGCATGATTTCCTGGTCATTCACAGATTTTCCCCATAAATGGAAAAGGATGAGTTGGGGATAGGGCAGGTATTGCATGATGGATCCATCACATGATGATGCCTCCAAAGAGGCTAGATTAGACTCTGTTCAACCATATGAGCCAAGCAAAATTAGGTTGGGGGCATCATCATGCGATGAATATCCAAAGCTGCTTCTTTCCCAGAGTTCTTGTGGTTTAAAAGCCATGTGCAATAGCGTCTTGTATCAGTGATTCTTGAAAGGAAGGCTGTTTTCCTTCTCACTGTCCTTTCTTATACCCTAATGCTATTTCATAAACTTCACCCTCCAAAGCTCCTAACAATTGCAGACTAAATGGTTTGGAGGTGGGGGGAGCAAGGACAGTGATGTGGTATAGAGAAAATACCCAGGAAGAGTTTTTAACAAGTCACTGTGTGAGCCTGAATGCAATGAGCTAAAACAAGTTCTAGTGCTACTCAGCTATGGACTTTATCACATGGGAGGCAAGCTCTCACAACCCATGAATAAATGGCCATTAAATTCTGTGAATGTCTTGCAAGAGCAGGATTGTTTTCAAACGATGTCGCATGACATCACTATTATCCTGGCAATATCCCATGAATAAAGTGGCAAAATCGCACAGCTTTTCATTCACGGGAAAATCCTGTGAATGAAAAGCAGCACAATTTTTCCATTTTATTCACGGGATAATGCCAGGATAAGGGTGATCCCCTATGAAAACAATCCCTCTCTTGCGGGAAATCCACAGATTTAATGGCCATTTATTCACAGGATGCAGGTGCTTGCCTCCTGTGTGATAAAGTCCTATGGCTTTCCATGACACCAGGTGTAGTTTTTCTACAGACTATACAGACAGCTCAAAAGTGAGTTGTATATCTTATGACTGGGATTAGGTCTGAGGACACACAATACTGAAATTTTGGGAAGATATTGTATATACAACAGTGTGAAACCATCTTTTGTTAGGAGATTCTGCAGAGCATTTGCATTTCTGAATTATCTGTACCTTTGTGACAAGCCCCCAATGTAGTTAAACACTATTGCCTAGAGCACTTGGAACATTTGGAATCCTAAAGGCAGCATTGGACAAACATAATCTTGTGCTTTCTTTATATACAGTTGCTCCTCCTTTTTCATGGGGGATCCATTCCAGACCCCTTTGTCAAAACGGAGTTTTGCTTATATTCACCCGCAGTTGAATATAGACACAGGTGAATGGGTGTGCAAGCACCTATGCCATGGGTGCATGCCCCATTCTTTCCCCCTCTATTCATCCCTCACACATAAGCAAGGGATACAAGTCTCAAGACCATGAGAACAGAGGAAGGATTGTATACTGTACACACTCTAAACCTAAGGTCTTTTTAAAAATACCAGACCTTCAACTGGCGAAATATTTTAAGATGCAATTTTAGAGTTGTAAAGAAGGTGGCTTCAGCTTCTAATAAATAATCTGATTTGCAGGATAGCTCACTAACTTCAGAAACTGAAGCTACTGTGTGACTGGAAGTGATAGTAGTCACTATTTGCTGAAGATCTGACTTTTTACTGTACTGATTCCCATAAAAATAAAAGCTTGCTCATTCCTCAAGGGCTCTGATAACAAAATTGAGTCACTGTCAGATCCTCTTTGCACTGAACTCTGCATATGCTATTATACATTCAAGATTTATTCAAGTAGGCAATAAGACTAGATCTGCGGTAAACATTGTTCTCAGCACTGGATCTTGTGGAATAACAACTTCCAGCATTCTTCACCATTGGTTATGCTTGTTAAGGATGTTGGGAGCTACAGTTCAACATTTAGAAGACTGTACCGTTCACACATAAACTAGATTTTAGATTTACTGTATTGATTTTATGAGCGGTTCTGTTTATATGATGGTTGTCTCTGCTTTTCTTCCCCCACCGACTGTGTTTCTCATATATAGAAATGTATCTGCATTTTTTAAAAAAAATATTTCTCTGTGTGACAGACTGCATGGTTGCAAATCATCACTTGTGTTTTCAGGACTTTCACAGGTTTGTCTTAAATTTTTTTTGTTTTTTTTTGGGGGGGGGGTTTGTCAAGAAAGGTCAAGAAAATCCAAAGCACCTTTTTTATTGTTTGCTAAAGCTGGGTTAATGGGAGGGATCCTTGGAAAAAGGACTTGGAACTTTCCTAACTGGTAGACAGACTAAGGTATGTCACAAGGATCACCCTGTCTGGTGGCAGCCAGTAAGTATTTCTTTTGAAGGAACCAAGGCATAACATCCTCTCAGTGTGATGCCTCCCAAATGTGCTTCCCTCAGCTTTTTGCAGGCTGAAAATTGTTCAGATGACAATCTCAACATAAAGTGCTCTTTCATCTGTAATTTCTCAAGCTTCAGTTTGCTAACCCTCTCTCCAAGAAAAAGGGGGATTTGTGGGAATTGTGAACCATTCTGTCTCATTTTTATTCAATCTTCCATGAACTTTGGCTTTGAAATGTTCATTTGAAATGTCTGGGGTTTTTCTGTTTGGCAGCCAGTTCCATAAAAAACAATCCACTGCAGTGAATGTTGTTAGCATATCCTATCACCCCTCTAGCCGGATAGGGTTTTTTTTCATAATTAATATGTAGCACAGAGCATGACTGGAAGTCATGATGAGGGCCTGATATATATTTTGGGAATCACAATGGCCCAAGGTAGCTTGAAACATGCCAGTGTCAAGATCACACTAACCAGGCCATGCCAAACTTAAATAGAACAAAAGTACAAGCACTATGGGTTATACATGACATATTCCTCCTACCTGCGTATTTTGCATTTTCTATGGAAAAGGAAATGGAGATGGGGGGGGGGGGACATTTGCCAAAACAGACAAGAGACCAAACCCTCTCTTTCTTCTTCAAAGTATTGCATTTCTCCTACCTTTCTGATAATCAAAGGTTGCCCCCCTCCCCCCCAGATCACATCAATTCATTGACATCTTGGTGCTAAAGCTCCTTAGGTTTTCCGGACCACATTGTCCAGTCCTTGGAAAAATTATCAAAGCTTTGGGTACACCTGAGGGCAGGTTTTGCAGTATACCCCCCCCCCCTGCCCCAGGCCCAGTCATTCTTGTACCCTTGGATGCTGTCCGAGTTTCTCTGCATTTCTCCAACAGACTCCTCTCTCACAGATTGATAAATATATTCTTGCTTGATCCTTAATCATCTGCCATCCAACTTTCAACCTTCCCTTCTGTGAATCTTATTGCTGAATCAGTCCTTGTATCTTTGCCTGCTTCTTTGCACATTTTCTAAATAAAAGTATCTTTTTTTTTACTTCAAACTGAAGTTGCCTTATAAGTGAGTACTGGTATAACCAGGTGTAAAAGACCCACCTCTCACATGACTCTTTTTGAGTTAATTAATTCCCCAACATTTCAAACAAGATGCTGACACTGCTGGAGGGGACTCCAATCCCATTTGCTCCCTTTTTTGGGTAACAAGCATGGGTAACATGCTTATACACATAAGCATGACCTGATAGTTATTAAGCAGAACCTAACAACATGGGTAGACAACTTGTATGGCTCCAACTGCCCTGGAACCACTGTGGTCATGCCCTTCAACTTCTGTGCTGCTAAAGTGTGGTTGGAAGTCACGTTATAGACCATCAGTGGCAAATTGGGAAAAGCCATTAAAACAAGCAGGGAATGCTTGTTTTAATTGGATGCTTTGTCATTTGTAGGTTTGCCCAGTCAGGAGTATCCCAAGCTCTGAGTCTTGAGCCTCTAGTCCTGAGATCTAAGGATTCTTATGATATCACAGGGAGTGAGCACTGGTGCTCTTACAAAAGAAATGTTAGAAGTGGTCGTCTCCGATAATGTTATTAAGTGTGATGCATTAAGTGTCAAAGTAGTTGTGTAGAGTATGTCATTTGGTTAAAAAATACTGGCTGGAATCGTCTATGGAAATTAAAGCTGTGTAACCTGGAGTTACACATTCATGACTCTTACATATTCATGGTCCCCACATAACCCCTAATTTAGGGGCTACATAAGGACCATTAACCCATCCCAATCCTCACCACAAAGCAGCCATTACGATTGATGGGGGTCTGTTCCCCAGTTGATCGAGAAGCAGCTGATTTCTGTTACCACCAGCCCTTGTGCAAGTGATCTCCTGCATGAAGGGGAATTGAAATAGGGGTTCTGCCTGCTTGGAAAGAGGGTATAACTTGACAGGGAGTGGCAGGGTCTTCTTGCAGCTGCCTGTAGCAGTGCACCCAATACCAAGCTAAGACTGGGCACATCATCACTTACAGCCCCTTTCTCCAGCACTTCAGAAATTCAGATAGTTATGTGGCTTAAAAGGTAGGGCTTGAAGAGCACTTTCAGTCACTGCAATGGTACAATTATAAAAGTGAATTAGTGTAATTATGATGTTATAATATGATGAGGGCACCAGCCCTTGTCTGATCTTGGAAGCTAAGCAGGGCCAAAGCTGGTTAGTATTTGCATGGGATGCCTGAATGGACTACCCATTGCTGTAGGCTATATTTCAGAGGAAGGCAATGGCAAAGCACTCTTGAGTATTCCTTGCCTAAGAAACCTATGAAATCTTTGGAGTCATTGTAAGCACACAGCCTATTTGAAGGCTCATGTGCATATGCACACGCACAGACACACAGACACATAAACACAGACAAAGACACACACACACACACACACACACAAAACTTGGTCTTATGAAATCATAATTATTGAACAGGATGTCAGTTGTGAAGCTTTTAGGGGAGGAGAAATGGGTGTGCAAAATGGCCTTGGAACTGCATGTGGTTCATGGTAACATGTTGCCTGAGCTTGCCTTATAAGAAGAACCTTTTTTAAAATGAGGAGAAAATATTGGCTACATTACTGCATAGAAGGATCCATAGGACTTGCAATATGATAGATCAGGAGGCAGGTGAACTGATTATGTAGACTGATGTAACATCTGTGCAATGTGATGAGAAGCAACATTGTGCACTGTAACTGTCCTTGCAAGTGATTGCATCCAGTTAGTTGCTAGTGCAGCAGTGGGTGTGGTCAATTCTGTCAAAAATGGGAGAATTGACTAATAAATTTAGTAGGAATAAGTTCAGTAAGAGAACTTTAAGTATTAGCATATGAAAGGCTATAACTCAATGGTCAGAATACAAACTTTGCATACAAACTTTCTCCTACATTCAGTCCCAACATCTGTAGTTTACAGGATTATAAATTCTTCATGTTCAAGTTGAACATGAGTGAACAGTGTGATGCGGCACCTAAAAAGGCCAATGCAATTTTAGGCTGCATCAATAAAAGTATAGTGTCTAGATCAAGAGAAGTAATAGTGCCACTGTATTCTGCTTTGGTCAGGCCCCACCTGGAATATTGTGTCCAGTTCTGGGTGCCACAATTCAGAAAGGACATTGAGAAACTGGAGCGTGCCCAAAGGAGGGTGACTAAAATGGTGAAGGGTCTGGAAACCATGCCCTATGAAGAACGACTTAGGGAGCTGGGGATGTTTAATAATAATAATAATAATAATAAAAATTTTATTTGTATCCCGCCCTTCCGGACGATCAGGGCGGCTTACAAGATGCAACAAGTGCAAACAAAGTACAAAGGTTAAAAACAAATACAACAATCTTAAAAACAACAATAAAAAGCCCCTTGCCCAACCTCATGGCCACGGAAGAGGAGGGAGGCCCACAGGATATTTAATCGGGGAATGCCTGTTTGAATAGGAAGGTTTTGAGGTCCTTCCTAAATTGGGCCAGGGTGGTAGATGAGCGGAGCTCCATGGGCAGCGTGTTCCAAAGGGCTGGGGCAGCTGTGGAAAAGGTCCTTTTCGAGGTGGAAGCTAGCCTAGCCCCAGGCACCTTCAGCAGTTGCTGCCCAGATGTTCTGAGGGTGCGAGGCGGAATGTACGGAGAGAGGCGGTCCTTCAGGTATCCTGGGCCCAAGCCATTTAGGGCTTTATAGGTGATAACCAACGCCTTATATTGAGCTCGGAAGCGAATGGGCAGCCAGTGGAGGTATTTTAGTACAGGTGTTATATGGCTGGTCCTGGAAGCACCAGTGACCAGCCGGGCTGCCATGTTCTGTACCATTTGAAGCTTCCGAGTTTGGTATAAGGGTTGCCCCATGTAGAGTACATTGCAGAAATCCAATCTCGAAGTTACCAGAGCATGTACTACAGTTTCCAGGTCCCTCTGGGCCAGGTATGGGCGCAGCTGGCGAATCAGCCGAAGCTGATAACAGGTGCTCTTGACCGTCGCGTTCACCTGAGCAGTCAGGTGAAGCGACGAGTCAAGAAGCACTCCCAAACTGCGCACAGAGTCCTTTACGGGGAGCGTGACTCCGTTCAGGACAGGTGGTACCACCGCCATTCCTGGACCAGGGGAACCTATCACTAGCACCTCCATTTTCTCTGGATTTAGTTTGAGTCGGTTTTCCCTCATCCAGCAAATTACTGACTCCAGACAGGCCACAAGAGGAGAGACGCCATCCCCAGTCACTGCATCAGTCGGAGACATAGAGAAAATGATTTGGGTGTCATCAGCGTACTGATAACCCCGCGCCCCATGTCTCCGGATGATCTCTCCCAGCGGTTTCATGTAAATGTTAAATAGCACGGTTTTAAGGGCCCGCTCGCTGGAGCACACGTCTCCCAGCTGCCTGGAGAAACGAAGGTTAAGAGGTGATATGATAGCCCTGTTTAAATATTTGAAGGGATGTCATGTTGAAGAGGGAGCAAGCTTGTTTTTTGCTGCTCCAGAGAACAGAACCCGGAACAATGGATGCAAGCTACAGGAAAGGAGATTCCACCTCAAGATTAGGAGGAACATCCTGACAGTAAGGGCTGTTCGACAGTGGAACACACTCCTTCCTTGGAGTGTAGTGGAGCCTCCTTCCTTAGAGGTCTTTAAACAGAGGCTGGATGGCCATCTGTCGGGGATGCTTTGATTTGGATTTCCTGCATGACAGGGGGTTGGACTGGAGGGCCCTAGTGGTCTCTTCCAACTCTACTATTCTACAATTCTATGATTCTATTAAACCTCTAGAGAGCTTCTGGTAGCACAGAATCCAATGGAAAAAACTTAGAAAAGTTCATGTTTGCATTTCACCTCAGAGATTTCCCAGTCAGCATGGCTATTGGTATCAAGGTTCTGTTCTTTTTGAAATAATGATGAGGATAAGATAATTTTTGAAGATCTGCAGAGTGAAATTATTCCTTTATTGGATGTCTGAAACTAGCTTCCAGGTGTTTGGAGACTGGGGTAGGAGAAGGAGTATTCAGGCCACAAGGCAAGATGGATTCAGGAGATGTGATGTGGTTCTGCAGACCCATGGAGTATGAAATTCCATTGGCATGTATTTTGAACATGACTGGTGGAAAACCTACAAGTAAAAATCTATGACCATGCAAAAAGCATCCACATCAAAGATATGGTCTTTTAAACAGTCCTGCAAAAATACAGTAATAGGAATGTAAAATGCCTAATGGTATGCTTAGCCTTGAAAAATGACAGCCGGTTGTCCTTTTTTATGCTAAATGCCCAAATGGATTTGGACAGCTGGTCAGCTCTTCCCTCATGTACTCTCTCCATACTTCTTGGAAACAGATGCTATTTTTGGATTGAACTCTGTCTTTCGATGCTCCTGCCTTTAACCTTTTGATCACAGCTACCAGCTAGATAACAATACCAGGTTTTGAAAAATACTAAAGCATTGATTTAACCCAAAATGTGAAAATCTTTTTTCCCCTCTAGTCTATCTCAAATAATTTTATGAAATGTGAAGATGTCTATTTTAGATAGTGTTGACACAGAAAATTCTGTAAATAACAGTGACTGTTTTTTTTCACACCATTTGTATTTTTCTTCAAAGCACTCATCATGCAGGAATTTGTCCAAAATGTAGCTTATGAAAAACCTTGCATTCTAGGCACAAACTTACATTACAGGTTAATCTACTGTCAGTCCTCTTTTAACTATCACAGTCATAACTCCAGCAATATAATTGTTGTTTGGAAGGATTAGGACTCTCTAAATTGTCCAAAGCAGATGGCTCAGAGCAGAGACGTAGCCAGGATTTTGGGAAGGGGGGGTCGAGACTAAGTGCCACCATTATAATGGGGCTTGGGTACGGCGGCATGGCAGCACACACAATTCATTTTATCTAACGGAAAGGGGGGGCGGATCCCAAGACCCCCCCCTTGGCTACGTCCCTGCTCAGAGTGCTAATCCACCAGTGTTTATCCTCTGATATTCTGTCATTTTCAAGGGATGCGTACTGCTTTCAGATGAGGAACTCCAACTAATCACAATTAAAAAGCATTAAGCAGATATTCCTTCTTTTTTTCCTGAATGGATTTTCTCTAGTAAGAAAAAAAAAAGATGGAAGAAGCAGTGGCAAAACATGAAGGAGCTGCACACAAAAGGCAATATATTTTGGTCTTCCCATAAACAAAAATGATGAGGTGATGCTATTACACAGGTAAACCTTTGCATTGGCACAGTTATGGTTTTGATGTGGGTGAGATTAGGCATCTGACCACCTCACCACTCAGCATAAATAAATTTAGGGGAAGGAAGCATTACTTTTTTGGACTACAAATTGCAGATTCTGGTTGGGGGGATTCTGTGAGTTGCAGTCAAAAAAAGAATGCATTCTGAGGTCTACATACTTTGTACCTTTTATAGTATAACATTTTATTATCTATTTATTTATTTAACATTAGTCTTTTAAGTGCTGGTAAATCTTCTTCTATCTCAAAGCGATACTGAAATAGCCAATAAGTACTTAAGGACCAAGATCTTACATCATCATTGTATCCCTTCAAGTCATTTCCAACTTATGGTGACCCTAAGGCCAACCTATCACAGGGTTTTCTTAGCACATTTCTTCAGGGGGGTTTGTCATTACCATCCTCTGAGACTGAGAAAGTGTGACTTGTCCAAAATCACCCAGTGGGTTTACATGGCCAAGCTGGTATTCAAACCCTAGTCTCCAGAGTTGTAGTCCATAATGTAGTATAAATAACCACTAATGAAGTTAATTTCTGCTTGCATCATGCAGTCTCTATACCTAATATCATTGTAGCACAATATATATGGATTGCTGCTAAATGTGCATAGCTGACATCCCATTGTGCATTTACAGTGTGTGTGTGCTCTGCCTTGGTATATGTTCTGTACTGGGCCTCTGCATGCTCCACAGTGGGGAATACACAGCATCCAGTGCATATCAATATATGTTTCACATCTGGATCTCTGCTTCTGTTTCCCTCAGCAGAATATGGCCATTGTACAATGTTCAATAAAGATATTCTCTATGTGTAATGCAACTTATGCCTGCATACATCACAAACAGGATATTGGTGACACAACACTAAACTATAAGCATGCTATAATGCTATGCATATTTCAAAAGATTAAGCACACACAAATAAGCCGTTCCAGTCACTGTCATTCAGAAAGGTAGTTAATGAAGAAAATGAAGAAAACTGTTCAGCTGGTGATGGGGCAGAAGGAGGAGAAAGACTTCCATTTGGCAATGGTACCTGGCTGGGTGGAATCTTAGCAGACAGACTAAGGTGCACATGCTAAACACAGCTTGTCAGTTGTCAGGTGATATCAGAGATAGCTGAAAATCCCCCTCTTGGCATAGGGGTATTGAAGGAGTCCCAGAGAGGTCCAGTGCCTGTTCCAGGAGAATGATGTTTCCACCCCCTCCTTGTGAACAAGTCTGTGACAAGGAGTTGCAACAGGGTTGCAACTTCTGATAATCACAGGTTCGCTTATTGGCAGGAAGGGGGTGTAAATGTTGTCCTTCTTGTTTCCTTATCAGAAGCTGGAGAGACAGCCTTCACCTGATTAACAGCCAACTGCCTAAAGTAGGCTGAGGCAGCATTTATGTAGGTATCCAGCAAGACTACATAGTCTCCCTAAATACAAATCAGTTACAGGTCTGTAATAGATGTATAACTCTAGGTTTGTCATAGTTGTGTGCCTTCAAGTCATTTTCAACTTATGGTGACCCTAAGGCAACCCTATCATGAGGTTTTCTTGGCAGGATTTGTTCAGAAGGGGTTTGCCTTTCCTTTCCTCTAAACCTGAGAGAGCTTTATCTTTAGCTCAATTTTATGCTCTCCCAACAGCAGTGCTAGAAGGAAGATATAGGAAAACTCCTTATGAATCTCGGCTCTGCCAGTGAGATGATGGTGTTATTGACACAACAGAACATGTTCTTTTGTACTGTCAGTTTTATAAAGACATTCGCCATCAGCTGATTACTCCTCCCCTAAATAAATACCCTGATCATTCTGACACTTTTTTATTTATGTTATCTTCTGGTTAACTGGAAACCAAATGTTGTTCACAAGGTAGCAAAATTTTACTACATTGTATGCAAATTACACCCCCAATGGTTGACGGAAACGGAAATGTCTATAGCTGATCTGAAATTGTATTAACAATTTTAATAACTGTACTGTGCAATTATTATTTTATCAATTTTTGTATTGGTCAATGACCGAATTAATTTTAGTACTACTACTACCTGAGAGAGTGTGACTTGCCCAAAGTCGTCCAGTGTGTTTCCATGGCAAGCAAGGATCAAAACTTGGGTCTCCAGAGTTGTAGTCCACTGTTCAAACCACTGCACCACACTGTCTCTCAAGTTTATGAATCCGTAATTGCAATCTGAATGCCAGCCAATTTTTTTAAGGCTTTAAATTATGAAGGAGTGCACAGATGTTCCATTTTAGGCAGGGACATATTGAGACATTTTACTGCCTAAGGCAGAACAGGAAATTATACCACTCCTCAGGTCAAAATGCATATTACCCAACACTGCTTTGGCTGCAGTCCTATTGGCACTCACCACTTAAATTAGCTACTAGAGAGAATGATATATGGTGTTGTATGAGTTTGTTTATTTGGCCAAAGGTTCTGTTGCCCAGCTAAGGCTGCTGTGCCAGCTACATCTGTTCCTAGAAAGGAATATTTGATCAGGTTGATTCATGCCTTATATACACCATGATTATATTATTGCAATATGTTGTCTGTTTAGCTATCTTTGAAAAATGTCTGGAAACTTCAGTCTAGCGGTGAATGTAACAATTGAAGGTTGAACAATTCATTATATTGAATAGTTAACTATTATTTTGTTAAGAGTTAACTATTATTTTGTTGAATCCCCTTTCAGTGTAGCTAAACTCTATAGAATTACTAACATAACAGTTATTCATACGCTGTAACAAATTCATTACTTTAGATCATTGCAGTCTCTCCAGGATGAAGAGCAATAGTGAGCACCCTTTGGGTGCCAGCAGTAGCATTGGAGATTATCAGATGGGGATGGGACGGGGACAGGATTGTTCTCCCATCCTTATCACAATTGCACAAAAGCATTTCAGAGACAGTGTGCTTATCCTGTCATTATCCTGTCATTGAAGTGGAATTGTATTAATGCAAACTCCCATTAATACAAATGACAGGATAATTCCACTTCAGTGCCAGGAGAATGGCAGGATATGGGCAACATCGTATGAAAATCTTTCATGCGATCGCTGTCAGTTGCAGTTCAATGACAGTACAAGGACAAGATAAGCATGACATCATCTGAAAATCTTTTCGCAATCGTGCTGTAAGGATGGGAAAGGATGGGACAAGGATGTCCTTTTTCCCATCTGATAATCTCCATTGTCTAACCCACATTTTACTAGGGTTTTTTTGCAAAAATATCATAAGGGACATTGTCAGAGGCCTTCCTGGAAATCAAGATATATTACATTCAAAGTAGTACCTTCATCTATCAAGCTTGGAAGTCTATTTAAAAAAGAGATAGGATTTGTCTAACATGATTTGCTTTTCAGAAACCCATGATGACTTTTAGTAATCATGGCATTCCTTTATAAGCACTTATAGATTGTCTGTCTAATGATCTAATCTAAAATCTTCATGAGCCAACGGTGTGATGCCCCAGCTAAAAAAGCCAATGAGTTTCTGTTGTTGATGATGTTAGCTGCCTTCAAATCAACCCTGACTCATGGTGACCCTGTGGATGAGACATTTCTATGACCACTATCCTCTATCTTCCTGTTCAGGTCCTCAGGCCCATGGTCTCCCTTTTTGAGTCTAGCCATCTGGCTTGTGGTCTTCCTCTCTTTCTGTTGCCTTCCACTTTTCCTAAAATCATTGCCTTTTCTAAAGAGTCTTTCCTCTCATAGAATCATAGAGTTGGAAGAGACTGCAAGGGCCATCCAGTCCAACCCCATGCCATGCAGGAAATCTAAATCAAAGCGTCCCCGACAGATGGCCATCCAGACACTGTTTAAAGACCTCTAAGGAAGGAGATTCCACTACACTCCGAGGGAGTTTGTTCCACTGTTGAACAGCCTTTACTGTCGGGAAGTTCCTCCTAATGTTGAGGTGGAATCTCTTTTCCTGTAGCTTGCATCCATTGCTCCGGGTCCTGTTCTCTGGAGCAGCAGAAAACAAGCTAGCTCCCTCCTCAATATGACATCCCTTCAAGTATTTCAACAGGGCTATCATATCACCCCTTAACCTTCTCTTCTCCAAGTTAAACATCCCCAGCTCCCTAAGACACTTCACCATTTTAGTTGCCCTCCTTTGGACATGATCCAGTTTCTCAACATCCTTTTTAAATTGTGGTGCCCAGAACTGGACACAATATTCCAGGTGGGGCCTGACCAGAGCAGAATAAAGTGGCACTATTACTTCCATTGATCTAGACACTATACTTTTATTGATGCAGCCGAAAATTGCATTGGCCTTGTTAGCTGCCGCATCGCACTGCTGACTCATGTTCAACTTGTGGTCTACTTGGACTCCCAGATCGCTTTCACACATAGTCTTGTTCAGCCAGATGTCACCCATCCTATATCTGTGCAGTTCATTTTTTCACCCTAAGTGCAGTATCTTACATTTCTCCGTGTTGAAATTCATTTTGTTAGCTTTGGCCCAGCTTTCTAACCTATTAAGGTTATTCTGAAGTTTGATCCTGTCCTCAGGGGTATTAGCTACTCCTCCTAATTTGGTGTTATCTGCAAATTTGATAACTATGCCCCCAGTTCTGTCATCCAAGCCATTGATAGAGATGTTGAATAGCACTGGGCCCAGGACAGAGCCTTGTGGGACCCACTGGTCACTTCTCTCCAGGATGAAAAGGAGCCATTGTTGAGCACCCTTTGGTAATAGTTGCCTTGTCTAGCCCACATTTCACTAGCTGGTTAAGAATGTCATGGGAAACCCTGTCAAAAGCCTTACTGAAATCAAGATATACTATATCCACAGCATTCCCTTCATCTAGCAAGCTGGTAATTTTATCAAAAAAGAAATTAGATTTGTCTGGCATGACATCTTTCTATGAAACCCGTCTTGACTTTTTGTGATTATGGCATTGCTTTCTAGATGTTCACTGTTTAATGATCTGCTCATGGTATGTTCAAAGTACACACCTCTTTTCTTTAGCTTGCATCCATTGCTCCAGGTCCTAGTCTCTGTAGCAGCAGACAACAAGTTGATCAGTAATACCTCTGTATTCTTTGGATTACAGTTCTGTTTATTTGCTCTTGTTCAGTCTGTTACTAACATCAGGCACAGGCTCTTGAACCAGAACAGTTTCTTTGAATTTAGATGGAAAGGAAAGTGAGTTAGAAGCCATAGTCAAATCAGAGTGGAAAGCTGGACTAAAACTAACAAAATTAATTTCCGCAGGGATAAATGAAAGACAATACATTTAAGCAGGAAAAATGAAAAGAAAAAATATAGGGTGGGTGACACCTGGCTTGAAAGCAGTACACATCAACAAGATCATTCTAGGGGTCTTAGTAGGCAACAACAGGAGTCAACAGTATTATGTGGCAGCCAAAAATGCCAGTTCAATTATAGGCTGCATCAATAGGAGTATAATATCCAGATCAAGAGAAGTCTATACTGCATTGGGCCGACCTCTCCTGGAATACTGTGTTCAATTTTGGGCACCACAATTCATGAAGGATATTGACAAGCTGAAATATGTTCAGAAATTAGTGACCAAGATGGTAAAACATCTAGAAAGCATGCCTTATGAGGAATGGCTTAGGGAGCTAGAGATGTTTAGTTTTCAGACCAGAAAATTAATAGCCATATTAAAATACGTGAAGAAATTGTATTATCATGTAGAAGATGGAACAAGCTTGTGTTTTGCTATTCCAAACCAATGGAAACCAATGGATTCAAGTTGCAAGAAAGGAGATTCCACCTAAACATCAGGAAGAATTTACTGACTTTAAAACCTGTCTACAATGGAATGGGCTGTCTCAGAAGATGGTGGACTCACCTTCTTTGGACATCTTTAAAAAGAAGTTGGATGGCTATCTTAGGAGTGCTTTAGTTGTATATTTCTGCATATCATTAGGTTGGACTAAATGGCTTTTGTGGTCCATTCCAACTCTGTGATGCTACTGTGATTCCACTAGCATATAATTCCTTTACGTTTTATTTTGTACATGTTAGAGTCATTTGCTAGATTGTAAGTGTAAATTCAGTATCTAAATTCAGTTTTTGCAACTATAGCAATGCAACCCTTTTTGCTTGTGAGTATCTTTTCAATGTAATTTATCATTGTGTGTCAGGGACTAGAGAGATTACTATGCAGATCTTGGAAAAACTATTTTTTAAATGGTAACTGTCAATCCAACTCACCCTAGAATAGGTAAGCTGGTGGGGGATTCTGGGGTACATCCTTAAAAAGTAACGTTCTCAAGCTCTGCTGCTGTGTGGCTGTTTTACAAGACAATTTCTACAAAGCAATGAAACTAGAGTTACTGGTTGGAAGTTATTGACACAAATGGACTTAATAGGTTTTTTGAAGAAAATATAAGAAGGAAAAAACTTATATCTTGGCCATACACTACTTTCATCTAGGAAATGGAAGCATGTGCTAATTCTTTGTTCTTAAACCATTACCACATATTTTTAAAAGCATTCTTGTTCTGAAGCATGAAAGGAAATCTTCAAACAGACATCTTCAGCTGCATGTATGTGTGTGATAATGTACTGTACATTCTCAGAGCCAACAAAAGGGGGAAGGGAAAGGGAGTGCCTGTTATTGCATCCTGTACATCTGGTTTATTCCTTCTCAGCAGCTGCACTGATTTGGAAGTCAGTGCATTCTTACATTATTTCTTTCAATTTGGGACATATAAAATATACAGACATTTCTTGACATTTGTCCCCAAACTCTTGTTTAGGAACTCTAAAGCTAAGCAAATACAATTTGATCGAAGTCAGTGCAGATAGAAATTGTATGGCTTTTATCAAAATCTGCATTTTATGTGTTATTTGTTTTGTTTTGTTTTAACTCCATTCCCACCACCCACTGTTCAACATAAATTAATTATGAGTATTTGATGATCTGCTGTTTTAGGATTCTAGGAGAGAAAAGCAAAATCCTTTGAACTGCCCACAGACTATCCCACAAACTGCTGACAGATTACCCCACATACAAGAACACACAATGTGGCACACACTTGCTCCCATACTAGTGTTTTTTTTAAAAATCCATACCCACATGTTCTTGACAATAGAGTGGCTGTTGTTCCTGTTGTATGCCTTCAAGTCGTTTCTAATTTAAGGCAACCCTAAGGTGAGCTGTCATGGAGTTTTCTTGGCAAGATGATATCTGCACACAATCAGGCAAGAAACTTAGGTCTAGTCTTCACATAAGTGTATTATGCAAATTGCTGTCAATTTTTGCACGTTGGCATTGACGCTTAATTGATTTCACTTTCCTGAGCAAATTTGCATCTATTTGCCTTCCCTCTGTCAAAAATGCACAGCCATAAGAACCCATGCAAAGAAGAGAGATGGCCACTTGTTTAATAATGTGCATCCTCATGGATACTTTGGTAAAAACCATGAATCCTTTCTCAGCTTATGGAGTTTATAGAGTCCTTCATGCCATCTCACTCCACAAAAAGCTCAAATTCTTCTAAATCACATGTGGCCAGCTCACAGTCTATTTGATTTGAATGAGGAGTATAGTCATGTAGACAAGCCCCAAGAATAATTATCATTTCTTTCTGTCTGACATTCTATACACAGGGCACAGAGTCAGCCCAATGTGGTGCCTCTTCAAGAAAATTGTGCCTCTTCAGGTTCAAACGTACAGTATGTCATGGCCCCTGTCAATACTATCCCCAGCACCACCCACTTGTTTCCCTTCCCCATGCTCATCCCTGATGGTAGGCTTCCACAGGTTGATCACACAGGCTTCCAGCTCCCACAGAAGTCATAGAAACCTGTTTCTATAGGTTTTCTTAATTCAATATTCATACTGTACATATCAATATGAGCAAGGCTAGCCCTACCATTATGCAGAGTGAGGCAACCACTTCAGGTGGCAAGTGATGAGGGCATTCCTTCTGACCTGCCTGCATCCCCTTTGTTGGAAGATAGAGCTGTGTGTGCCATATAGCTTGTCTTAAACACCCCAAATTAGCCTGCTTCACTCAAGTACAATACAGCAGTGCTTCTTACATTATCTCATGTGGAAGACCATGATTATTCCTCATCCCTGTTTGCCAGGGACTCATATCATATTTATGCCCATTGGTTACAGTTGTTTCTTTCTCTCCATGGACCATCAGTTCGAGTAGTACTGCAGTAGAGGACACTGTTTGCTAACATTCTTGAAATAAAATGCAACAGTCAATCTGGGTTTCTTCCATACGTGGAAAAGTGGCTAGGTCACTTTTGTGCTTTGATTCACACACTCAAAAAAATAAAATAAAATAAAATAATAATAATAATAAAAAAGTCTGGGATTGTCCCTGAACATGGGGAATGGTCAGGGAACACTAAAACAGCAAGAGTGGGATTAGTAGCACAATTGACATATGACGGTGATTTGTGACATCCTTCCATGGTGGGGGAGTACATGCTTGTGTATTGAAAAGTTAGCCATATAAAAATGTTTTGTCCTTCACCTCCTTCAAATTCCATCAGTGTGATTAAATCTCATTGTAGGGCGAGTAAGACCTTGAACCCATTCATTCTTGGTTATCACAGCATTATGATTCCACTTTAACTGCCATTATTTCATCCTATGGAATCCTAAGAGCACAGGTTCAGCCCAATGCTGGAGCACTGGAGTTCTTTGGCCGAGAATACAAAATGCCCTTCACTAAACTGCCAGTCCTAGCTTTCCATAGAATGGAGCCACAACAGTCAAGGCTATTCTAGAACATGGCCACATAGCCAGAAAAACCCACAAAAAACAATAGTCAATAGTCAAGGCAGAATCATAGCACTATAGTTGTGTTATGTAAAAGGGCCTCTGATTTCGATATGCAACAAAATAAGATGAGGACGAACTGAAGAAATTGTGAGGTGGCAGAAAAGACTATCACTTCACAATGCAAGTAGGAGATCGTATTAGTCAGTGTTCCCCAGTGAAAAAAGTAGTCCCAGAAATAGGAGGTTATTGCAAGATAAAACAGCTCAAGGCAGAATGTGCCGTGCTAAAGAAATGCCTCTTTCTTATAATGAAGGTTTTCCTTAGTTTGTGAAACATTCAAAGTGCTCCCCGTCATTTGCAGACTGTTTAATTTATTCTTGGTATATTTTTATTGCCAGAGAGGAAATGAGGAACATCCCAGGACCAGCCATATAACACCGGTTTTAAAAGATCTCCATTGGCTGCCCATTCGCTTCCGAGCTCAATATAAGGCGTTGGTAATTACCTATAAAGCCCTAAATGGCTTGGGCCCAGGATACCTAAAGGACCGCCTCTCCCCGTACATTCCGCCTCGCACCCTCAGAACATCTGGGCAGCAGCTACTGAAGGTGCCTGGGGCTAGGTTAGCCTCCACTTCACGGAGGACATTCTCCATAGCTGCCCCAGCCCTTTGGAATGCGCTGCCCACAGAGCTCCGCTTGTCTACCACCCTGGCCCAATTTAGGAAGGACCTTAAAACCTTCCTAGTCCAACAGGCATTCCCCGAATAAATATCCTGTGGGCCTCCCTCCTCTTCCGTGGCCAAGAGGTTGGGCTACGGGGCTTTTTCCTGTTATTTTCTAGAAGTGTTGATGTAATTGTATGGTTTTAATCTTCTTGTATTGTTAATATGGATTGTGTGTGTTTTAATTCTCTGTAAGCCGCCCTGATCGTTGGAAGGGTGGGGTATAAATAAAATTTTTATTTATTATTTATGTGGGATATTCAACAATATTTGAACAATATGGATTTTGGCTGGGGTGGTGGCAGTGTTATTTTCTTCTCTTTTCGAGGGAATAAAATGTTTCAGGCTGGCCCTGCCTGAGACACATCTTTGCAGTGCTCCATCATTTAAACCCTAAGAAAGTATTTGCTGGTGATATTTTCAAGTACAGTCCTGGACTGAAAAGCCTACTGAAATTAGCTGTCACCCATTTCTCTGGCATCCTCCCAACAGCAATACGGGACATAGTCCAGACAGATTGTTTCTCACAATCACACTAAACTAGTTTAAAGATAACATGACAAATTGGCAATGCACTTCAGTAAGAAACCCTCTCTCCCCTCTTAAATTCTGTTATGACCTGAAGAATAACATCTGAAAACATGAAAAATCACTAGATACATAACCGCCTTATCTAACACATTAGGAATTGTGCACATTAAACATCAAACATAGCTGTTTCTAATGCAATTCCCAGTTCTTTTTTTTTTTTTTTACCCCACTATATGTTAGGCATTGTCATTTCAGAGGAAGCAGAAACTGGGGAGCATCAAAGAAAGCCAGAAAAAAAGAGATACATCTCAAGATGCTCAACAGATGGTTGTTTTATTAGTAGAAAAGCCCAGTAAGATTTGGCTTATGTGTACTCTTAAGGCCTTCTTGAGCAGGCTATAAAAACCATAGAAGGACAGCATGAAAATACACGATAGCATATTATATGAAATCATGATTACATTTGTGTATTGCTGATGGCCCAGTTCTAAATAGGTAGGTCTAGACCATAGGCAATGTATTAATGTAATAATGGTTTAAAGTAATGTGATATTATGTGTTTGCATGTTGTTTTATATGGACAAAATATGAAGATTTTAGGGGGGAAATGTATTACCTTTGTTGGAATTAGAAACCTCAAATAGTAAGGTCCACTGTTTGATGTTGTTGGTTTTGCTATATGGCCAACATGGCTAGCCCTGGATATTTTCCGGATTTCAAGATACCACATTATAGCTGCCACAGGGGAGAGAGCCAGTGGACTGGGACCTTCCTGTTAGAGGCATCCTATCAGTGAATTATGATGAGGTAAACTGGACTTACACCATTGCTACTCACCATTGTAGAGGCTGAATTTCTGTTGTTGTTGTATGCCTTCAAATCATTTCCAACTTGTAGCGACCCTAAGGTGAACCTAGCATGGGGGTTTCTTGGCATATTTGTTCAGAGGTTTGCCATTGCCTTCCCTTGAGGCTGAGAGTATGTGACTTACCCGAGGTCACCCAGTGTACTAGCTGCATAATGATCAATCACACCCAGCAGCCCCCCCGCCCCCGACCCATGCTGAGCCTGACCATTGCCTTGTAATTTGTAGCAAGTGAAAGGAAAAGCAAACATGCATCCAGTTATCTTCCTATACTGAACACAGAGCAATGATATCATCCATAGGGATTTCTGGAAACCCTGTAAATGTCTCTTGTTATACATCCAGCTAAAGGAAGTTAGCTGGATGCTTGTCTGTTACACCTCCACTCTTCACCAATGGGGAAATGAACAAGCATGGATGGGAGAGTCCGGCTGAGAAAGATGGGTGTTGGGCAATTGCATGGGTGACATGAAATCATAGCTATATTTCAAAGCTACATCTGCCAACTCAGAAGTGGCTTAACAATCAAATGACAATCTGGTGTAAAAGATAGCACCAGATTCTCAGTGAGGAGAATTGTCCTTCTGAAGAAATACTGATTGTGATCATGATTTATAGTGTTCTTATATATATCTCTTGAGTGTCAGGCAGTTAATTCAGTTCTTGAAAATAATGACTCCTTTGTAGAAGATGAAATTCCTTGCTTTCTAGGCTGACCTTTAAACTCTGCTTAGATTTCCACAATTATGTATTATGCATATCAGTATGCTATTGACTAAAATATAATCATGCCAAGCAATTTGCACTGTCTCCAGCTGTCTACTTAGAATGCCCTTTTAAAGTGCAAATGGAAAATGTTGCATGTATGTAATGCAGTGCAGTCCAGTTTTTTAGTGATGCTGCAACATAAATAAAATGCTCATATATATAGTTTATAATGATAGGAAAATTAATTCAATAATGATAATTAGAAACTGAGAAATTAATTCATTGCCACCAACAGATAAGACAGTACAATCAGTTAAAATATTTGTTGATGAATTATTTAGTTTTCATGGCAGGCTGTGGGATTTACAGAAAATGGTATGAAGGTTGTCATCATTGGTTTTGGGGGAACATTTTGTAATTGGCAGCTTTGAAGATGATAATTACAAAGTGTTCCCCCAGGATAAATTTGTGGATTGTAAGCCTGCCAATACGAAGGGTCCAGTGTAACCATAATCTAAGTTTCTGTTCCAACTACAGAAGAAGAAATTGGAAGATTCTATGCTGGAATCCAGGAGGAAAACAGGACTTCTAGTTACTCATAGGCGATTGGAGTGCAAAAGTAGGAAATAGAGCAGATTGAAATGTTTTACAAAAATTACATGACCAAGTAGAAATAAAAAGATGATGGAAGCAATACACTGGAAGAACTATATGAAAGAGATGAAAGGATGACAGAATCATTTAAGGATGATCCCACAGTTTAAGAAAGTGAAATGGAAGCTACACTCAGGACACTTGGGAGAAATAAATCACTAAGAACAGATGGCATATCAACAGATCTGCTTCAAGTTACAGAAACAGAACCCACTCTAGTTCTAACAAATCTGTCAACAAATATGAAAAACATAAGAATAGCTCAGAGATTGAAAACACTGAATAAACATTCTAGTCCCCAAGAAAGCAGACACCAGGGATTGCAGTAACTACAGTACTATTACATTAATCTCCCATTCAAGCAAAGTGGTACGTATTCAAAATTCTACAACAAAGACTTTCACTATATATGGAGTGAGAAATACCACATGTCTAAGCTGGGTTCAAGAAAGGAAGAGACATTAGGGAGCATATTGCAAACATGTGTTGGGTAATGGAGCATACCAAAGAATTTCAAAAGAAAATCAGCTCGTGCTTAAGAGATAATAGTAAAACCTTTGATTGCTTAGATCATGAAAAACTTTAGATCACTCTGAAAGAAATGGGTGTGTCATAACATTTGATTATCCTGATGTGAAACCACATCTGATTGTCTTGATTTGTAACCTGTATTCAGGACAAGAGACTACCATCAGAAGGGAATATGGAGAAATAGAATGGTTTCCAATAGGCAAAGGAGTCAGGCAAGGCTGCATTTTATCACCCTTTTTGTTTAACTTTATCATACACAAAGCAGGATTCAGAAGTCATTCCCCACATTAAACAAAGAGAGCCAAGAACAATAATAAAAATGTATGAATGGGTGAAACCTTGAACTTTGTAGTCTGTATATTATATTACTGCTGCCACAATGTACATAAATGGATTCTAACCATCATATTTTTCAGAGTTCAGAACCTTTAAGAGACATTTTAAAGCCTAATACAAGAACCAGATAAGCATGCACAAAGAGGTGTGCAGTTCTTAGTAATTTGTAAAGATGTGATTATGCAGCGTATCGAGCTTAATGGTTAATTTGACCCTGACTTTTACTTTCAGAGCTGTGAGATAACATTTGAAACATTTCCTGTATTAATTTAATGTCCAGATTGTAGAGTTCTGTGACTTCTGCTATGTGAAAATAACTAAAGATTTTAACCTTATGTGATTCTGAGATTTTTGTAGGAATTCTGAAAAAAGCAAAATTCTAAATAATTTCAATTTTTTCTGCAAACTAGTTAAAACAGAGTGTGTGTCCACTTAATGCAAGGATGTTATGCAATTTTAACTTAAATTTCAGTCCCATGTACACTTACGTGGCATTAATAAGCCCACAATCCTTTGTAACATAGAAGTAAGCTCTGTTGAATGCACAGGTTGGGACTTAACATGTGACTAAATATACACTAGATTAGGCCAAGATCCTATTTTATGTTGGTCAAGCAAAGTCAAAAATATGAGGCAATGAGTGTGATGTTCCATTCTGGCTACATGATTTTGAAGACAGTGGCAATTGTAGCCATTTTGGCTAAAAGAGTCTGGATACAGTGGTAAATGAGATATTCTAGTGACTGTTCTGATGGTTATTCAGTGGCTGTTTAGGTCATGGGATGAAAATGAAAATGAAGAAGATGATAGGCTGGAGTCTTGTTGGGGATTTATGTCTTTGTAAGTGAATTTATGTCTGTAGGGATTAGAATTAGGTAGCTTCGTAATGTCTGTATACAGTAAAGGGCTGCTGTTATGTTACCACACAGAGGAGCCAGCAAAGTGACAGATGCAATTGATCCCATTGTGCATCAGTACATCAGATAGGAAGTGCCAATTAACTGGTAGAGGCTGATGTGCATTGCAACACTCTTGCTGGTGTCCTGTTTTGCTTCTGAGCAAAGTGGAAAGAGGATATTTCCAGCCCTCTCCCACCAGTGAGTAGTACAGTGACAATCAGAAGCAGGAGCCCTGTTATAATTCTTCATCACAGCCTTGTTTGCTGGTGGCAGGAGACTGGAAACATGGATTCCCAGCAGAACAACTCTCCATAGGTCAGTGCAGCTGCTGGCTGTGAAAGTAGGTTTCAGGGTGCATTAACAATTGTGACAATTTTGCCATGATTATTAATATGTAGTATTAGTGTATATCGAATAGTTACTGATCCATAACTGCAACATAGCATGCCAGTCCTCTATCATGATAATGATAGTGATGATGATGATAACAACAACAGGAAGAACCGGCACCAACATCACCGCTAACTTCCTCACCTCTTTACCTTAAATTATGAAGCTAAGAAGTACTTTGTAGTTCTTTAAGCTAGTCCTGCTTCTACCATTGGAAGACCCACTAAAATCAAGAGGGTTTTGTGCTGACCAAAACCTCTGAAAATGGGGGCTCTAATACAGTTTCTTGTTAACAAAGAGTTAGAAATCTTCCTCAAGGACTACAACTTAACTTTAGCTTTAGATGCTATCCCATGCAGCTTTACTTTGCATCAGAGAGGGTGCAACTTTCAGAGAGAAAGAAATAGTATCTGATCTTTGCTGGATGCAGTACCACCTGCATAGTGGCCAGTGAACAGTAGTTTAGCTTACTATTGGCTGTACAGAAGCAGATGATGTGATGAGGCAATAGAGAGTTGGGTGGCCTTGTATACCTAGTGTTGCAGGACTGGTTCCTCAGTGTGAACAACTCTTAACTGACTCCCCCCTTCACTCATAACTATGAAGGATGGAAGGAATTTGAAGGGGCCAGGGAACAGAGGACAAACCTTAAATTTCTATGCTCTGCAATTTTCCTAAAACTGTCAATATTGCACTTGCAGAAATTAAGAATGCAAGGTTGCATTAATTGTAGTGTGTAGTTTTTCTTATGTTGTTCAAGGAGCTATTTAGTATGTTGCTCCTTGTGCAACATCTAAGTCCCCCAGAAGCTAGCAGAGATTCACTGGTGAGCCCGAAGAGCAACCTTATTTCCCTTCCCCAGCTGCAAAACCAGGTGCTGCCTGGATGCCTCCCTTCCCTTTCCTCTAGCCAATGAATGGACATTGAAGCAATCCCAAGACTTCACAGCTACCTTGGTGTGTGGTTTGGGAAGCAGAGACCTGCAGATTAAAAGTATTACACACCACAGTTTTATGTAGGAGCTATGCCCATGCATGTCAAAATTATAACACAAAAAATAAACTTTAAAATGGCAAATTACTAAACTGAACCATACTTTTTGCATTTTCTTCAGCAAGTCTCTGTTCTTTCGGTGAATGGGCAACAATCAAACTAACATGGTTCCTACCAGATGTTTTGGACTGCAGCCTCAGTTAACATAACCTAATGATGTGGGAACTGAAGTTCAAAACATCAGAAAGGCACCAATCTGCCATGTATATAGTAGCATTTTTTGATTGGTCACTTCCAACTGCCTGTCCTACAGATGTGTCTTGGATTGTAACTTCCATGCTGGCTGTGAGGCTGTTAAGATATAGATAAACTTTTTTTAGGGGATCAGGTTGGAGAAGGATGATAAAGATTCTCAGCTCCCCAAGAAGGTATCTTGCTTTTCCATAGACAGTATATTTTAAAATAAAGCCAGTGAGCTACAATTATATTCTGGGATGACTGAGGGGCTATACAGCATGCAGCTGCCCCTTTCCTGGCTGGCCACGGCCTCAATCTGGCCTCTGGAAAGCGCAAAAAGGAGCTGCAAAAAGCAGCTCCTTTTGTGCCCTCCAAGGGGTGTCATTGCTGCGGTGGTACAGCTTTATGATGCCCCTTCAGTGCTGCATCATATGGATGCAGCACTGAAGGTGCATCATGATGGCATGTGCCATGTGGACCGGCATGTGCAAAGATGGCACCATGGGGATGGGGTTAGTGCTTCTCAATTATTTTCTGTCATGCTCCCCCAGGAAGAAGAAAACATTTCGCGCCCTCCGCGTGACTGTAAATAGTATCATTTGTCTATAAAATTGGTCAAACGAGCCCCCCTTTACGGAGCCTCGCACCCCCCCTGGGGGCGCGCCCCACTATTTGAGAAGTACTGGGTTAGAGAATCCAACATCAGGATGGTGCACCCGACTCTGCCCACAGGCCAGCACTTTCTGCTGGTCTGTATAGGGCCTGAAATTGAATTATGTTCCCATAGTAGCACCCACATTTTTGTTCTCAGTAGACCCATCAGTTTAATTGTACTGTCTCTGAATTTTATTTATTTATTTATTTGCTTCAGTCAGAATCCTAAGCAGTTAAGATTTCCAGACTGCTACAAGTAGTTTACTCTGGTGGAGGTGGATTAGTATATATCAGGCAAACCTAAGTCTGATCTTGGTTAGTACTTGGATGGGATATTACCAATGAATGCCAGGTACAGTAGGCTATATTTCTTAGAAATGCATTGGCAAAACCACCTCTAAGAAGTCTTTGCCTAAGCAAACCCTATGAAATTCATAGGGTTGCCATAACTCCAAGATGACTTGAAGGCACATAACACAGACACACACACACACACACACTATTGATATTAAGATTCAGGCTTGCCATCCTCAGGATGGTAATGCCTACTGCAATTTCATTCAGACAAAGTAGATTTATTGATACTGCATAACAAATGGGAAAACAAAATAATGACACAGAAAATTTACATTACTTTAAGCATGTGATGAAGATGTTGAAATGGTTAAAGATTTTCTATACCTTTATCCAATCATCAAAATGGATACTATAGTCAAGAAATCAGATGAAGACTTGAAAATACAACAGTGAAGGAACTAGATAAGATGTATAATTGAATGCTGAAGTCAGCATCACCCACGCCATCGTATTTCTGCTATGTACAGATTTGAAAAATGAACAGTGAAGAAAGGTAACGGGGGGTGGGGGGGTGGAATCGACGAATATGAAATGTAGTGCTGGAGGAAAGTTCTATGAATACCATGGACTGCTAAAAAGACAAATAACTGGCTCTGAGAGCAAATCAAGGCTGAACTCTCACTGGATGCCAAAATGACTAAACTGCAGCTATCATGTTGGACACATAACACTCAGTACAAAAGAGAGGCTGCATTGAAGATGGATAGATTCAATCAAGGAAGCCATAGCCCTGAGTTTGCAAGAGCTGAGCAGGGTTGTTAAGAACAGAGTTTCTTAGGGCTGCCATAAGTCAAATGATAATACCAAACAACAACAACAAATGACAAATGGGAAACAGCTTCTTGCTTAAAGCCTCCTCTAAGGAAATTATCACATGGAGAAAAGTTCCCAAATAGATCCAGGATTGCAACTCAAAAGCAGGTTTTATGGCACGTAAAGTTGCTGCTGCTGCCACTGGGCAACTACAACCAGGGTCCCAGCCATGCTTAGCTGGCCACTTTGCAAAAGCAGAACGCTCTCATTTTTGCAAAGCGGCTGGCTGAGCACTGCTGGGACTGGGTTGTAGTCACCTGGAGGCAGCGGCAACAATTTTACATGTGATAATACTTGCTTTTGAGTTTGCAATCCCGAATCTATTTCAGGTCTTTTTCTCCATGCGATAATCTCCATAATGTACGCTATACACAATCTGAACAGAGTTTGCTTTTGCTCCCATATGGAAAAATAAGTGAAGTGTCTCATATATCATAGATAAATTGAAATACCAATTAAATAGTTGAATGGAGAGATGGATAATTTTTACTTTGAACATTGAGCTATGCTCCTCCCCATTTCAACACAACCGTGCAGCTGTGGATAATACTTCTGGTTTATTTTGCAGAACACAGAAGCTAGAGGTGGCAATTGATTCACAATATTTTGAGCAATTATAATTATTTTGTATCCTTGGAACTATCATTTTTATTCCAAAGCTGAGGTTAATGTCCAGTGTGGGGGCAAAATCCACAATGGTAAAGAAAATGATGCATGCTATTCAAAAGGATGAATTAGTAATTGTCTAGCCAGACATCTCTCTACTGGAAGAAGGATCTCGCTATATCTTTATAGTTTTTTAAAAAAAATAATGATGATGGCATCCACTAGGACCTTCAAAGCATCCCTGGGAGGCCTTAGAGGACACCCTTGTTGTGTATCGGGCTGTAGACATATAGCTGGATTGTCCTTGGCTGTCCCCAGCCTTCCTCAGACACTACATGGCTGTGCTGATGGGGTGCTCCTGCAGGAGAAAGGTGAGTTAAAGGAGAAGGGAGTGGAACATGCTTTCTGGTCTTGTCTCTTGCTCTTGAGGGGGGCCCTTTTTAAAACGCGTTTGATGTTGCTTCCTGTTTAAATGCCTAATCATTATGGCTCACAGTAAACCTTTAATGCCTGATTACTATTAAAGCCCACATTGTACATTTTCCTTGTGACTCTATATCCCAACAATCCCCTCCAAAAATGAACAATGTGTGTTTCCATGAACCTTCCCATTCCATACAGTACCTCAGGCTTTAAGCTTCTGCTCATGGTGCCATGCCCAACTGCACTGACAACATCTTGTGTCTGTCTACCTGTAGGGCCTTTGTGAGGATGTCTTCAACATTGTCCTCCGAACTAATATAGACAAGACTCAATACACTGTTTTGCATTAACTCCCTCACATTCTGGTATCTCACACCTATATATTTCATCCTATTCTTTAGGTTTTCTGCTTCAGACATGGCAATACAACACTGTGAGTTCTCGTGTACAACAGCTGGACCTGTACACTTCTCACCCAAGTCTTCCAGGAGTTGCCTCACCCACTGCACTTCTCCTGCCATCTCAGATAGTGCCGCAAACTCAGATTTTGTGGTACTCAGTGCCACATAACTCTGCTTTCTGCTCCTTCAAACCACTGGACTATCTGCAAACTTGACCAACAAACCAGTCACCAACATTCTGTCATGCAGCTCTGAGGTGAAAGAACTGTCCACAAAACACTCCAGTTGTGCTTCAGATCCCTGCAGCACTAGCTTCCTTTCCTTGATACCTTTCGAGTATCTCAGCAGCCTTTTTATTGCTATTAATTCCTCCACTTTTGGACTGCTGACTCTCTTGCTCAAGACACCTACAGCAAAGGAAATGTCTGGTCTGGTGTTATTGGCAACAAAAAGCAAACTTCCTATAACAGATCTATACAGATCTGGATGTTCAAACACTTTATCAGACTCACTACTGGTATAACCAGGGGTCATTGGGCTCTTAACTACCTTGGCACTCTCTAAACTGCATGTTTCCACCAGCCTCTCTATCTTTTTGGTCTGACTCAACAAGATCCTGCCATCTTTAGTCCTCTCCACCTCAATCCCAAGATAGGCCTTGAGGTTTCCCAGGTCTTTCAACACAAACTTCTTCGCCCTCTCTTTCTGCACAGCCTTAACTTCCTGCTCAGTCTGAGCAGCCACACATAAATCACCTACATAAATCACAAGTGTGACCCCTCCTTTCGTGTACACACAAGCATCTGCAACGCTGTGCTTATATTCCATCCTCACCAGCTCCTCGTGGATGTAGAGGTTCCAACAGCGTGCACTCTGCTTAAGCCCATAAAGAGCTTTTCTGAGCTTGTACACCTTGCCCTCCTTGGCATCATCAAACCCTGGTGCTTGCTTCATGTACACTTCCTCATCCAGCTGTGCGTTCAGGTAAGCCATCTCAAAATCAAAATGCCTAACTATCTGGCGCTTCCTTGCAGCCAGTGCTAACACTAATCTGAGACTTTCTGGTTTCGCAGTTGGAGATAATGTCAAAACTCTCAAAACGCTGCTGAGAGAATCCTCTAGCCACCAACCTGGCCTTATACTTGTGGGTTCCATCTTGCATCTCATTCCTCTTAAACACCCACTTGCAACCTACAACCTTCCGTTCTCTTGGCCTTTCTACGATTTCAAATACAGTGCTACCTCGGGTTACGAAATTAATTCGTTCCGCGGCTCCGTTCGTAACCCGATACATTTCGCAACCCGAAAAGCCGCTGGAAAGCCGCTCAAACCATCTCTCCTGCTCTTCCTTGGGATAGGTAAGAAGCTCCTGGTAGCTCTCTGGCTCATCAGCCACAACAGTACACACTTTGACATTCTGCACCACAAAATGATCAGGTGGCCTTCTGACTCTCTGAGTCCTCCTGGGTATTATTATCTCTGTACACCCCCTATCATCCTCACTGTCACTACTTGTCTGCACCTCTGCATCTGCAGATGGCACTTTCACTAATTTTCTAGTAGTGATGGGTGAGGTCTGTGTACCTGTGAGTTCCCTGGAGGTACTAGGCTGGCCATCTGGCTTAACCTCTGGTGTTCCTACCCCTCCAGTTCCAGTACTGACTCCTTGTTGTCCCATTCTCACAAACACCTCCTGGTTCGTGTGGAACTTCTGTCACCCAGAGTGTTTTTCAAAATCTGCACTCCTGGACAACAGGATGCGGCCATTTCCCAGGTAAAACCTGTAACTATTCCCCTGATACCGCACAAACATCAATCTCCGCCACTTGGGGTCACCTTTCTTTTTGAAATGTTGGGGAACCAATACATTGGCATACTGCCCAAACACCCTTAGGTAGCCTAGGTTGGGTGTCCTCCCAAATAACATGAAGTAGGGTGTTTGTTTCACAGCAGAATTACAAACCCGGTTAATGATGTGGCAGGCAGCCAGGATTGCTTCCCCCTCAAATCCTTCTGAGGCTCTATTCGCAGTGGTCAGAATCTTCAAAGCAAAGGAGTCAGTAAGAGTAAGTTTAACCTGTACACCAGTAGTAGAGTTCACCCCTTTTAACTTGCCTTTATGTTCATGAGATGTTGCTACTCATTCATATCAGCAGAAACAGAAGACCGCACCTGGGGTTATAGCTGCAGTGAGAACAAAGCTTGCCTTCCCCACTAAGAACTGGTTGGCTTTACTTCAAGGACTAGAATCAGTGAGTGTTTCTACATAGAGATAAACCACACCAGCTTTCCCACAATAGACAATCAGTCCCTCAATGCACTCCTGACCTAGCATAATGACAAGTATTGTGCTTGTTATGCATAATGATTAGTAGTAATTTGACATTTTGATGGGAAGGGCATGGATTCATCTTTATAAAGCATCACTAAAGATGTTAACTCCAGATTCTCCTGTATTAAGTATTCAGTAACTATATATCAAGTAAGTATTATTTTAATGTATTATTTTGATTTTTGAATATCATCATCATTATCATCATCAATATCACTGTCATCATTCTATCTTTGTATTTCTGTCCTGTAATTTAAGGCAAACCTCACACAACTCTTCTGATTTTTAGCATACTTTTGTATTACTTTGAACAAATCTGTTATTTCCTCACACACACACACTTAGCTCCTTCGGTTGTGAAGAGCATAAACAAGATCAAAATGATAATACACTTAATACATTATCAGTGTCTCACTGCTACTTGTGCAGCGTCTGAGTCACTAAGTTACACTGAAAATTCTTTTGAGCAGCTGTGAAGTCTAGACTTGACAGGAATCCCAGACATTCTAGAGCTTTAGAGGCTTTGATAGAAGTGGAATTGCAAGTTCTGTAGAGAAATCGAAAAAGCCAGACAAACCCTTTTTCTAAAGTCTTCAAAGCTGTTTGTCTTTGACCTTTAAGTGTCCTCTTGATAAAGTCATAATAGAAATAACTTCCCATTTTGGGATCTTTTGTATAACAAGTATAAAAACTCCATCTAATCAAGTCCTCCAACAGCTGCTTTCCTTTATGGTTTCTATGGAAAACATCCATTTCCAAGTAAGAAAAAAATAAAACAAAAACCCTTCCCCCTTCTCTGATTTTAAACACATTTATAAGTTTGTATCAGTGTGACATTATGGATTCCACTCACCACTCTCATATATAAAATAATCTGGTGTGGTTTTATTGTAGCTACCAAAACCCTGCCTACACAATTATCATGCTATGATTCCACCTTAATTTTCCTGGCACCATCCTAAAGAATTCTTGGTTTGTAGTTTGAGGAGGCACTAAAGCTCTCTAACTGAGAACTCTCAACTCCATATCCTAGAATTCCATAGGATATTGCCATGGCAGATTGCATAGAATCATAGCAATACAACTGTGTAGTGTGAAAGGTCTAAATCTGTTACTCTCATAGTATGGTGTTGGGTTTGAAAGGTGGTACTGGTACTGTAAAGAAACCCATGTTAGAATAGAATATATTTTATTACGTTCAAAGACCAGCATAAATCCATGTTAATAATACAGTGCACCTTTTTTTGTAGTAGTCAGGGTAATTGTTTTCAATATGGATTTACAGCTTACTGGGAGCTCCCCTTTGCCAGCTATGACCGGGGGGGGGCATTTATTTTGTGCCTGGGCATATGTCATCTCCCCAGGGAGGCCATCAACAAACACTGGAGGAGAGAGAAAGAATGGGAAAAAAAGATGAGAATGAATAATCATTTTAATAACTCGTTCACCTTGCCAGGAAGGAGCTCAATGGGTTTGTTGTTGTTGTTGTTGTTGTTATTGTTGCATTGAACATTACAATGGTATCCATGCATGCTTTATAATTTTGTTTAATGCAGCCATGTAAGAAAAACCAATGAAATCAGACAACATCCTCATAATCAGGAGGTTAACTAATTCTGGAATAGTGACGCCAAATGGGAATGCATTTGGACCTTGCCTACATATAAATCAAGATCAGCATTATCAAAAGAGGCAACTCTAAAATTAATATATAAATGATACCTAACTCCTGCAAGATTATTTTAGGAGCTGTGCACACCAGCCATAAAGGCTGGCCTGGGTGTGGAGTCAGGGTGTAGCATCCACATGATGCATGCCCTGATTCTGCCCCCAGGGTGGCGTGATGCTGCGCACAGCTCCACATGGCATACAGCATCATGGTGCTCCCCTGGTACTGCATCCACAAAATGCAGCACCAAAGGAGCACCTTAAAGCTGTGATACCATGGCTATTGTGCCCTTTTCAAGTTTTTTGCAGCTCCTTTTTATGCCCTGGAAAGGCCAGATCTGGGCTGCAGCTTGCAGTTGCAGCTGAAGGCGGCTGCAGGCTGTCCCTTAAGGGTGGTCTGCACAGCACCTGAGATAATAAAGAATGCCTCACCAAAATGCTGGAGAGGCTGTGACACTGTTGGTTCCTTTGAGCACATATGGGTGAACTGTCCTAAAATCAAAAACTTTTGGAATGTTATACTAGCTCAACTTTTTTCTGTTGTAAGACAAAATGCAACTTTTTGTCCAGGCCTTTTGTTGTTGCCCATATACTGCAAAGAAAACAGTCAGTTAAAACATCACAAGCTCATTACATCTCTTATTCCAGCCGCTAGGAGTGTAATTGTGAGAAACTGGAAAACAGGGAATTTAGGGGCCATTCAGACTACCTTTTGTACCGAATTGAACCCGGATTAAAAGTCGGAAGTTCCCATTGGCACCAGTTGAAACACATCAGAATTAGGGTCTTTCACACCCGATCCAGGGCAAATCCCCCTTAGAGTGTTTTTTCGAAAAGTGGATTATTTCCCGTGTCTTTTAGGAAAACCCGTTTCTTCCCTGCTGCTGGCAAATGTGAACTTGGCCCCAGTCATGATCAGGTAAAGTTCAGGGGAGGGATTTAGGTCTGAGGGAGGCCAGTGGACGGAACATGCCTCCCCTCTCGCAGGCAGCTTTTTCTTTTTCTCTCTCTCTTTTTTTTGGTAATTTTATTTTTGACAGATTATGCGAATGCTTGTTCTACAGGTTGATACATATTGATAGAACGTGTCTGCTTGTGCTACAATTCCCGTTCGTTTGCTTGCTGCTGGCACAGCACATCACTTTGCAAGTGGCAGTTTTTAAAAATTATTTTGTGTGTGTGTGTGTGTGTGTGTGTGTGTGTGTGTGTGTGTGAGACAGAATATGCGAATGCTTGTGTTTCCTTTTAAATTTGGCAAATTGATACAATGTGTGAATGCTTTTGCTATATATGTGTATGTAATGGCTTTCTGGGGTGGCAAGCAGAGGGAAAACAAAGAAAGAGGATGCAGAGATGGCATTCTGAGGTGAGATATTATTATTATTATTATTATTATTATTATTATTATTATTATTGTGACAGATTATGCAAGTGTTTGTTCTACAGGTTGATACATATTGATAGAATATGTCTGCCTGTGCTACACTTCCCTTTTGTTTGCTTACTGCCGGCATGACAGGTCACTTTGCAAGTGGCATTTTTTAAAAAATATTTTTTTGTGTGTGTGACAGAATATGCGAGTGCTTGTGTTTCCTTTTTGGCAAATTAATACAATGTGTGAATACTTTTGCTACATATGTATATGTGTATGTAAGGCATTCTGGGGTGGGTGGCAATTGGAGGGAAAGCAAAGAAAGAGGATGCAGAGATGGCATTTTGAGGTGAGGTATTATTATTATTATTGTGACAGATTATGTGCATGCTTTGGGCTGGAAGGGAAGAGGCTGACATGGGGGGGGGGAGGCAAGGGCTTCAGAGGTGACATTGGGCTGGAAGGGAAGGGAAGAGGTTCCAAAGGGGAGAAAATGCTGGGCTGGAAGCGAAGGGGAAGCTAGAGGCTGGCATTCAGCCTCAGGGGAAAGACAATGGCAAATCTCCTCGGCACCAATCCTGCCAAGAAAACTCCTGGATGGGGTCATTTTAGGGTTGCCATAATCTGTAATGACCCAAATACATACAATACACATACACACCTAGAGGTTTTTTTAATTTGACAAGTTGACAGCATATGCACACACTGCCGCCAGTTTTTTTTTTTAAAGGAGGGGGGAAAGAACCATTTCCGTTGGCCAATGATTTTAGGATATGTCACCTTTGATGAAAACAGAAGTGAATTTGATTCACAACAAAGGAGGCTCCATTTTAAAGCGGTACTGCAAATGTGAACTTCAGAAAGGCAAATTGCATCGATCAAGGTAAAGGGTAGTATGAACTTCTTTCCGAGCAGATTCAGTATAGGGGCAACCGGTTCTGCCCAGTTCTATCCAGGGCAACTGGGCTAGTGAGAATGGGGCCGTACAAATAGTTGATTGGTGGGAAAAGGTTTGGGACACTTGGTTAATGAAAAAAAATTCTGACACCTTCAGACTGTGTAATGGACAAAGGAAACCATACACCTTTTTTGAAGACTGGTCGATTCTTATTGACCACATTAACAACAACTCCCCTGACATCAGATCTCCTGCCTGCCAGATTACCCTTTGGAAGGACACTTTAACTCTGAACCTGCCAACCAGCAAAGCTTGAGTGATGATTTTAGATTCTTGGTTACTGATGCTACCTCTACTCCACTAGTGTCCAAACACTGGTGTCCACCTTGGCCAATGGTCTGGGATGCTGGGAGCTGAAGTCCAAAACACCCGGAGGGCCAGAGTTTGGACATCACTGCAAATACTAAGATTGTTATTCTGCACAGCTTTTATATGACTCTCCAAGGCCTTTTATTATTTTTGTATTATTTGTTTATATTATTGTTATAAAACAAATAAAATATTCAATTTTAAAAACCTGATTCTGGAATAGTTCAATTTAACAGTGAGCTGGTAGCTTTGACAGATCTCTAGGTCCACAATGGTTTCTGGCTCCCAATGGTTTGACAATGATGACAACAAAAAGCCTATTTTCTCTTCTAAATTAGGCTGTTGAAATCACAAATAAATAAATAAGTGGAAGGATCTGTGTGCCATAACCCATTTGAGTACCAAAAATAAATTCTTAGGCTGATCACGGGCTTAGAAGCCCCATTTCAGACAACTCTATGTATACCTTCTAGTGCCATTATTTTGCATAAGGCTCTAGTGTGTGGAGTTCAGGGTTCTACTGTGTGTTAGGTTAGGAGGGTGGGGGCAGGGAAAATAGACTTCACAGGCCTATACCACACTCAAGCCTGGTTAAAATGAAAGCAGTCATATGTTAATGTGTTGTTTCTTTGTTTTCTTTTTATACTAGTTAGTATTATTTTAGAGATGTTTTTAATCTTGTAGTGTTGCTGTTTTAGATTGTATGCCACTTGGCAGGCTTTATTTTTATTTTATTTTATCTCTACTGTATAAAAAGCTGTGCAAATTTTACAGTGCTGTATAAATAAATGTTAATAATAATAATAATAATAATAATAATAATAATAATAAAGTGGTTGTGTCAGTGGTACAATTGTGTGCAAAGATGTAAAACAGCACAACTGCACTAGCAGACCAGATGGCCTATGTGTTCTATACCGGCCTTGCCATCATATCTGATGAGAAGACTCCCATTGTGGCCTCTGATGTGAAAAGGGGGTGCCTGGCCACATTGGTGTAACCAGATACCCCCTTTCCATCCTGACATATTGCAAATGTGATAGGCAATGGACTGCTTGAGTACATGATGCAAATATTGAAAGGGTTTTCTCTTTTATTTCATCACAATGGACAAATGAAAGGAAAAATGTAAATGTAGATTCAGTCAAGAGTTTGTTGCTAGTAAAGCTTTCGTCTTGCACAGAGTTCTATAAGTAAATTGCAAGCCAACAAGGCATTTCAATGAATATAAGTTCATCAGAAAAATTTGATTGAGTACATAATAAAATATAGTATATGTAATCTAGCTGCAAATAAACCATACATAATGAATTTAGATTTATATTAGTGTTTTTAGCTTTTATTTTGTAATGTCCTACATTTTTCAAGAAGGCCTTAGATTTTGCATGCTTTGCCTGCTTTGCAGTTATGACATCTGGGCATCCCCCTTTAGAGGACCCTGGCAGATTTCCGCCCTGGTGCCTTTCTGCCTGCCTAGGAAGTTGTAACCAGACACTTCTGTGATCCTGCCTGCTCCCCATAAAGCATGGAATGGCTGTCCACAGGTCTTCAGAGGCATTTAAGTACAGTTGGCCCTTCTTACCCTTTCCATTTTATACACGGATTCAAGTATCCACTGTTTGAAAATGTTCCAAAAAAGTATAAATTTCAAATATCAAACCTTGATTTTCCATTTTTTATAAGGAACACCATTTTGCTATGTCATTATATTCAATAGGACTTGAACATACACAGATTTTGTTATACAATTCTTGGACACATAAGTTCAAACTGACTTTTAAAAGCTAAGACTACCCCATTCTATTTTATACCATGCCATGCTATGCCATACCACTCCAACTGTTTCCATTCTAATAGGAAATAGAAAATGGATACAAATGTTGGTGAGGTACACTTCCTCTCTCTATTCTCATCCACTGAATATTTCTTCTTCATTTGTCAGTGAACACTTAGCTATATCCATTTCTAAGTATACTTTCCCCAAACACTCAAAAGAATAATATTTTAGAGGAAGAAAAAAAATGAACATGATACATTGGGCCATGCCCTTCTGTTGAAATATTTACCATTCCTAAGCTTTCTTATTGATTGTCTTGCAAGTGTAATGAAGACCTGTTCTGTTGCAGACACCAACTATTCCTATAGTAAGTGTTCTAGGGAAGTATAGAATGCCTCTAGAAGCTTTTTTGATGCATAAAAGGAGAAAAATAACCCACATTTATGCAACAGAGGAGCCTCAGCTTGGATAGCAATCTTTTCTTCATATTCTGCTATGATCTAGATGCAGTTTTAAAAATATCTTTCATTGCTAACCTGTGTCATCATTCTTGAAATGCAGGTGATGCTTAGTGATGCTTAGTTTCACCCTCTGACAATGGACTTTCTCACATAGGGAAAATTAGTGAAAACTTGAGCTTTAAACAGACATTATTCATGAAAATTTTGTGATCACAGTGAAGATTTTCACACAATATGATTAAAGAGAACTTAATCTCAGCAATAACTGAGTAATAACCAGCAACAAATCATACATAGGGAAATCCCATGAATGATTTGCTGCTGGTTATTATCCAGATATTGCTGGGATAAATCCTTTTTAATCACGATGTGTATGAAAATCTTCACTGAAGTTGCACAATTTTCATGGGATAATGTCCATGTAAACTCCCACTTTTCTCCTGATTTCCCCCCATTTGATAAAGTCCATACAAAATAAGTTGATTTCCCACATTTAAAACAATTACAGCAAAAATCATTTCCTTAAAACAAAACCTGTAACAAGCAATAAAATAAGTTTCCAATGATTAAGAGAGTTGTTTTAAACAACCTCCTGAAAAGTTCTTTATAGCCAAATACTGGAATAACAAATATTTTGGTAAGCAAGACTGCTTTCAAGAAACTGTAGTACATGAGTCAACATAGCAACCCACTCTGGATCTTTGCCTGGATCCCAGGGCACCCTGGGAAACTGGAGATAATAAGTCCACTGTAAGTTTTATAATAGCGGATGAAAAAGACAAGGGGAACAATTGAAGAGATAGGAATATGTTGGACTGTAGCTGTGCACATGTGACCTGAAATTACACATTTCTGTATATATATTCTTATATAAGCCAGACCATGCATTAAGATCTGTAGGTGAAGGCTTTCTCACAGTCCCACCATGTTTGCAGGCACAGTTGATGAGGACCGGGAAACAGCCTTCTCTGGCTCCTCCCTGGCTGGGGAACTCCCTTCCACCAGAAATCCACTCATCTCTGGTCTCTTTCCACTGGCAGATGAAAACATTCTTTCTTAGGAAGGTCTTCTGAATTTTCACTTTGGAGCTTTAGTATGTGGGTAATGTGATGTGCTGTACTTATATAATTTTTTTTTTACTGAAACTATGTTGTAAACATGTTTTAAGTGTTACAATCATGTTTTTAATAATACTAATATCTAATTCTAATTTAACATTTATAGTCAATGTTTTAACTGTCTTTGTTTTTTAAACATTTGTAAGCTGTCTTGGATCCCACTTTGAGAGAAAGGTGGGATATAAAAGCAATAAATAAATAAGTAAAATACAATCGGCCCTTCCCTTACGCGGGGATCCATTCTGGACCCCATCATGTAAGGGAAATTTCACATATGCTTCAGCCCCATTTAAAGCAATGGGGCTCGTGCCCGTGGCAGCACGGCAGTATGTGAGTGACATGGGCGCATGCACCATAAATATTTCCAGTGCACTGCACTGCTTATTCCATCGTGGCTTTCAGCATATGCTGAAAGTCACGTATATTGCGCCTGTGTATGATGTAGGTGCACTATTTGTAACATTCCCACTGTATATGGTCACAAAACAACAATTGAAACTGTGGGCCTAGCTGTAACTTTTGGTTCAAAGATGAAAGAGTCAAACACAATAGCAAACAATCCCCCAAACACAACTGGGCTGGAAGTAAAATAGCCACAACTTTATTAATATTACAACTGTACAGGTTGCCATGGCATGGAAACTCAGGTATCAAATGGCTTAAAGCATTCAACGCAGCCTGGCCCCCTGATCTGAAGCAGAAGGCAGCCAAGAGAATTGCAACAGAAGAAATCCTGACCCTTACTCACAAGCTGGATATTGCTTCATGTCACAGCACTACCAGATAAGGCTGCCATGTTGCCTCTTCCTACTAACACATTACAGCTGCAACTGCATCCAGAATTCGTACTGAATATCATACAGCCGTGTATCTTGCCCCCAGTCTGATAGGAGTACTCCATCAACATGGTATACTACTTCCAGGTGGAAGGAAATATCCAAGTGTCACTACAAAATGCCCAGTCTTCTGGTTTAACTTTCCTAGCGATACTGATCCTCCTTGGCTCTCTGGCCTCATGCCAGCAGCAATGTCCCAGCAACTCTGACCCAAACAAAATCAGGGAAAGTGGCCAAACACAACCTCTAGGTGCATCTTCACTATTAAGATCTGGCCTAGACTCTTAGGACCTTATCACACAGGAGGCAAAGCACCCAAATCTCGTGGATAAATGGATCCTGGGAATATCCTGCAAAAGCGAGATTGTTTTCAGACACGTTGGGCTAATTGGCATTAACATGACATTAACCCATGTAGAAAGTGGGAAAATTGTGCCTTTTTTACTTTTGGGATTTCCCCAAAAGTAAAAAGTGGTGATTTTGCAACTTTCTGCATGGGTTAATGCCACATTAATGCTCAATTAGCCCAACGTTGTCTGAAAACAATCCTGCTTTTGTGGGATATTCCGTGATTTAAATCTGGTTTATCTATGGGATTTGGATGCTCTCCTCCCATGTGATCAGTTCCTTACAGTAGCTTTCTCACTTGCCAGGGCACAGGCTTTAAGCATGTTGCCCTTGTGACCTGTTAAATGCACTCTGGTTAAGCAGCCTGCATGGCCCCCACAAAGTCCATATAGCCAGTCAGACAGTTGTGGGATGTGCATTCCACTTCAGACATGTCATCTTCATTGCTATCCCTTTTCTGGCCTTCCTCAGCTTCTTCAAAACCAAGGTACATGCAATGGATCTTAGTGAGCATGTAATGAATACGTTAGCAAACAACTGAGCCCAGAATGTTGCATACTACATTCTGGGGTCAGTTTGTTTCCCTTTTTCTTCTCCATGAGAACAATTTTGTAGAGAAGTGTTTAGGAGCAAAAAAAAAGCCGTATAAACAATCTTACAAGCTCATTATTTGCATAATATGCAAAGATAACGTCTTACAGAAATGACATCAGTCATGACACTCCATCCAGTCAACCGAATCCAATGTTGTCATTGATTTCACCAAACAGCAGGACTGAATTATGCTATTGCTCAAAGACCAAAGCAAGAAATTGTTCTGAATCATTTTTACTGAGATAACCACAAGCTGTAAAACAAGCTCTAAAATGATCAATCTTAGAACTTGATCTAAGAGCCTACACAAAATACCACTAATCTTTATCATGTATATGGTTCTTTTCTAAGCTGGAAAGCACTTTGCACTTTAACTGTGTGCAGCCTCTTCACAATCAAACTAAGAGTCAAATTAAACATGCTGATAACCTGGTCTTTAAAGCTAACATGCAATTTTTAAACAATACAAACAGAAATTGTAGGTATGGCTGCATTTACCCCTTTCTTCTTGTATTGGAAACTTGGGGAAATATCATTTTTCTGGAGCCACTGTCTCCAATGAGAGGACAACTTTCTCTGTCACTCTTATTCAGCCCCAATTGGCATCACTGGCCTCAGGATTTCTCCAGAAATTAAAAGGACCCAGAATCTACATTCCCAGATTCACCTACTGTTATTCTAATAATTACCCTCCCCTTTCAGCTGATGTGACTCTGTTTTCCCCATTATAAACCTATATATTTAATGTGAAGATACTGTACATTTAACCTTCCCTCCAGTTTGACCATGTGTGTGAACTGTTATGCCTGTTCTGCTGTGGCTAAGTTACATTACTTGTTCAAGTTAACACAGAGCGGTTGCACTGATGTTTCATACCCTTTCCACACACACTCAGTAGGAGTTTCTCTCCAGAGAAATATCAGAATCAGACCTTGAGCTCATGTAGTCTTTTCTCAGATCTCCCCAGACCCAGACTATGTTGTTCTCTCTTAAACATGGGAGAGCTGAGAAATCCCATTGGTTTCAAAGCATAGAGCATTTCCTTTGGCCCTGGAAGGTTAAACTCTCTTTAAACACTACTTTAGGTGTAGCACTGGGTGTGAAGAGTGCAGCAGGGGTGGAGTCATATGTGCAAAAAAGCCAGCCCTTCCAAATTGAAATCTCAGTATTAATAGGACAAATCTAATGACTGTTTGTTCTGTTTTGCTCTTGGAAAACTAACCAGATTCTCAGCATGAAAGCGCAGTGTCTCACAAAGTTACAGGGAGAGAGTCAGAGCTCACCAGGATATTTGCTGAGGATCAGAGGTAGTCCAGTCTAGTCCAAGTTGTCCACAGTTCAGGAGACAGTCCAAGCAAGCAGTCCAAAGTGTAGTCCAAGAAGAGTTCAAGGCAAATGTACCTGCTAAATATTATAGAAGAGGAAGAACTAGAAAGGAAAGGGGGAAAAGTCATCTTTTTCGCTATTATAGCGGCCAGGACGGTATATGCGAAATATTGGAAGGAGAAAGAAGTTCCGTCAATTGAAGAATGGAAACTGAAAATGTATGAACTTTTTAGTATGGAAAAAATATCATGTTTGACCAAAAGGAAATCTTTACAAGTATTTTATAAGGAGTGGGAACCATGGGTAGAATATATAAAGATGGAGGGGACGAGGTCAAGATGGATAGTCCTTGCAGACTAGATAGCGGGAAAGGGGGTTGAATAAGAGGAGTGATTTAACAGGAGAGTGAAAAGGTAATTAACTGATTATCTGGGGAAATTTAAACTTTTGTTCCTAAACATTAACATATTGAAAGATGAGGAAGATAAAGAATATAGTAGAAAATAACTATACATTTTTAGAATAAGCTTAGCACAAAATACGATTTATTAAACCATAGTACTCTTTGGATGTCTGTTAAAGATAAGAGAATGTAGAAATGGAATTAATATAACACACTCAGCAACACAAATTAATGTTTGGAAGTTACAAATTTCTTGTTTTATTATATTTTCTATGTTTAAAGTGGTGTATGTTTGAATTTAGAAAGCAGTATATTGTTTTATTTTGATGTTTTTGAAAATAAAAATTAAAAAAAAAGAATAGGCACCTTTCAATATAACATCATATATTATGATAATTAATGTAACTGATCAAACTATAAGAAACATCTGAATATGTGTGTATCCTTGTCCTACTAATCAAACATTTTTGCTAGTATGTGAGAGGCAGAGCGTAGATACCAGTACAGCCTTCTGTGGGTTCACTGTAGTTTTACATAACAAACTAGACAAGATGGATTGTTTATTTCATTGCCATTCCACTTGAAGGAACTCAGCCATGTGTTTATGCTGTAAAGCTGAGCAAATTTCCTCCAGTGATAGATCCCTGTGAATCAGAATGCATGCCATCTCTTCTTGCTGAACTGAGCAGATCCTAATTTCCTGGCATGCAGAAAATTCCTGGAATGTTTCTGGCAACCTTGTGTACAACTGAAGTACTTTATCAACTTTACGTAGAGTGTCTAAAGCCACAGCTAGTGCTCACAGCTTAGTTATCTGTCTCTTGGTAACTTATGCAATTATTGATCTCCTTTTTCTGTTTTTAAGGGCTGACTTGCAAGGATAATAACTTAGGGGATTACCGTAATGAACTGCTGTATCTTTGGTTTAATGCCAGGAATAGCTGTAAAGTCCAGAGTCCTATTCTTCAACCCAAATTAAAAGTTGTGAGGAAAACAAGGGGCTCTCAGCACCTGATTTCCCTTGCAATGCTATTAACAAAGCTAAGGAGAGGCTGGGGAGAATCACTACATGAAAGGAGGATTCTTGATCCTTTTCATTTTGAATCTCTCCTGCAAATCTTGTTGTCCCCCCCCCCCCCGCCAACCTAGGACCTGAAATCAACCCACGATGAGGGGGAAAAAACATCTTGTATGAAGGCAAATTTGGGGAAAATGTTTGGTGGGCATGGAAAGGGTTGTATACCCCTTGCCATTCATCACCTGTAAGTACATATACTTCAGCCTTTCCCTCCAACTGGGATATATGTGGCCAAGCAACATGAGAATGTGGGGAAGATGGCAAAAGTTATTAATGAGGAAGAACTCACAAGTTAGGAAATGCTACAGCAGTTTAATTTTCCCTGAGTCTACTGAGAAAGGCAAGACTCTATCCCCTGTTCCCCATTTGAGTTAACTGAGTGCTAACTATTTTTGCTTTTTAACTCAGCTTCTCTCTCCTTCTCCCATATTCCCCCTTCATACTCAATTTACTTCAGTTGGTGAAAACTGTGACATTTCAAAAGCAACTGAAAAAGTGAACAAGAGAGGATTAATTGGGACTGTCCCTGCCAGACTGGACAGTTGGAGGGTAACTTCCAGCCCCTCAGTCCAGCTGTCCTCAACAAACATTTAGTTGGAAAAAGGCACATGCCATCTATTTCTACCTTTCTTCCTGATTAATGTGAATGACTTGACAAAGCTTGCTTTGAGCTTGGTTTCAGAGCATGCAAATATACTGAGCTGGTGGTAAATTTATTATATGACCCAATCCATTTGAACAATTTAGAACTGATAACAGCAAATTTAGGTCAACTGTCAGAGTCCAGCTCTCACTTACTGCCATACCCATCCATTCACCTAGTCATCTCAGATGGAGATAGAACCATGTCTGTCAGTTTGTCTGTGGCAACAGCGTCTCATGAGCTCTAACTAAAAACTATTGTTTTCTTGGTGCTGTGATTTTAAAGTTGGATACATCTGCTAGTTTCTTCATATTTAAACTGTTTTCAGGAGTGGGGCAAGAACTGCGCTGGTCCTTTTTCTCTGGCAGGGGTTACCTTTTATTGAATATGGAGAAGAAGGAGTTTGGCAATGGAAAACAGGTACAGGCTGAAGCAAGGCAATGGCATCATTAGGGGGTGCAGGGCGTGTGGACCACACCAGGTAGCATCCTGAGAGGAGGGTGGCACCACTCCTTCTCCAACACCTACCTTCTGGTGGAAACGCATTGTGACATTCATCTGCCTCCCTTTAAGAGATGGTGAGACTGGGGTAAAGCCCAGTGAGAAGAGAAAGGAGAGTCCCCAGAATTTTTAATGTTTAAAATTTAAAATTTCATTTTTTTAAAAAATATATTTTTTGGAAATATATATTTTTTATTCTTTTTTAAATTTTTATTGTAATTTGAAGATATAATTTTAATTCTGCTTGTTGTTTATGTCACAAATATTAGCATTACATTCAGTACTATATGGGAATTATGATTTACAAGTAACATTAGTGCAAAAAAAAAAAACATTACTAGGGATTCCGTATGGTGTGAAATGGGAGGAGGTCAATGGGGAGGGAAGGCCATGAGTTACCACACTGAGTGACACCAACCTTAGTCACTGCAGCAAGGGAGGCTATAGTGGCTTCAGAGCATGAACAAGTTGCCTTTTTGAACTACAGTTCCCATAGGCCCCCAGCTAAAATGGCTACTGGCTGTGCTGACTGGAAGGATTCTGGGAGTTGTAGTCCAAAAAAGTAACTCATCCAAGCTCTATGGATTTTACAGTCCTTCAGGTCTGCAAGCATGCATGCCACTATCACATATTCCTTTTTTAAAAACATGACCAGCTCTGTCACATATATATGTTGAGCACAAACATTTTCTCTTCAGCTAGAATACATTAAAAAGTATATATTTTAAGCAGTGAAGCTGTTGTGGAAATGCTCTCATATATTTCTCTGTTTCCTCTCTCCCAGCAGCGAGGCCAGAAAATGCCTCTTTTGTAGTCAGATATTTGAGACTAGCAGCCAGACTATGCTCTGTGCAGATTGGTTAGGGGCTTGTGGTCATAAAACCACCTCTACTTTTGGAGATATTTTTTTTCAACTCTTTCAACTGAGGGTTTTTCTTTTTGTTTAAGAAAGGCACCAAATGAAGGCTAAACTGGATAGGCTTATAAGTTGTGCTTTTTTTAAAAAGGAAAAGAAACAGTGGATAGTTTGTTGGAAATGTGCTGGGAGCATGCTGGTGTCTGAAAGCATTGCAAAGGGAAGGAAAAGCTGGTCTCACTCTGCACACAAAAAAAATGGCAAGTCCTCTTTTGAAGGTATCACTGAACTCCATGCAACCATTTATCTTCTCCAGTCCCTTACATACTACACACTGCCTTTAGATAAGATCTAAATGTTGCTTATGCTATACACTGACATATAGATACAGTATAAATATTGCACCAACATTCTTTGCTTGCCTTTTTATGTTATCTAGTCATTTGGAAAATTTATATACCACCTTTCAGCAAAAAAAGATCTCAAAGTGGTTTACATTGTCAAAGTAGGCTTACTAATATGTTTCCAAAAAGCTATTTAGAGGCACTTTGGGGAGAGAGATTAGATACATGTCAAAGGAGAGGGTTTGCCAATTTCCTTGACAATTTCAGTGCCACTTCCTTTGGCTGCTTTGGCAAACAGTAGGCCTTCTTTGGAATGTCATGCATTCTGGGTCAGACCTGAGAGCACAGGAGATAACAATATCTACTCCAAGATGGCATGGCTGGTCTTGTTGCACTGTCTTGCCCTTAGACAGCTGAGTTAATGACCTTCAGGTGAATTACTTTCATTATTCAAAATTAAATACAATGTTTTGTTCTTTTTTTGAAAGTGCCATATTCTTTTACAAGTACATTGAATTTGCCATTTCATTGCTTCTACACACACAACTGGATTAGAGACACATCAGTGCACTCTACAATTGGGTAATCTGTTATTTGATCATCTGCTTTTGCCCTTGTCTTTTAAAAGAAATTCCCCAAGGTGTATGTTTTGGCTCCAAATTTTGTTCTTCATTTCAGAGCTTGGAAGAGTTACCATTTCTGGACTATGGGCCCATACAGACAGGCCAAAATAAAGCTGCTTTGGGTCACTTTGGAGGTATGCTATTTAAATGATACACACATCTTAAGAGGCCAGAAGCTGCACCAAAGCTACACTCCAGTGCATAGGACTGGAGCATGGCTTTGGCACGGCTTCTGGCCTTTAGGACACACGCATCATTTAAACAGCATACCTCCAAAGCTTTATTTTGGCCTGTCTGTCCCTAATCCAGAAGGCTTGGGAGCAGAAGTGTTTGGGATTTCAGACTGTTGTATTTTTTAAAAAGATTTTGGTTTTCCTGCATTTGCAAATATGTACATAATGAGATATCTTGGAGATAGAACCCAAGTCTAAACACAGAATTCATTTATGTTTCATATACAACTTTTACATTACTTGAAGGTGATTTTATACAATATTTTTAATAATTTTGTAGATTGAATAACGTTTGTGCAGTGAACCATCAGAACACAAAAATGTAAGGCCACCCATGAAAAAAAGTTTTGGTTTTTAGAGTGTTTTGGATTTCAAAATTCTGGATAAGGAAGACTCAGTCTTGGGTCTTTTGTTTTCTGCAAGATTTATCTAATTAACCATCAGATGCTTACTTTGCTTAAACCCACAAGTATGTTTTTTAGACTGGCAGATTATAGACTTACTTATAAGTAAATCTCTTTCAAGTAAGTACTCCAGCTATTTGATAATCTGTTTTTGCCCACTGTTCATAAGAGACAAACTGACAAAAGAGTTAGACTCTAATCACTGTGGTCTTTAAAAAAAACCCCAACCTTTATTTTTCATTCTTTTTTGTCACCAAGATACATAAAACAACACACCCAGAAGGAGCTTCAATAAGATCAGCAGGTGGGGTGGTTGGTTAATCACAATCACCCATCACCAGAAGGAGCATTCAAAGAATTTCTGTCCAAAGCTCATATGCTGTGTGGAGGTGGACAGCAATGTGGAATATGAAAGAAAAGGGTGCCAAGTTCCAAAGAAGTGAGCATGTAAGCCCTGTGAATTATTGGTTCAGCCCAGTGAATGGGGAAACCCTAAGGAGGGGGCTGCACTTAGTAATTTAGTTCAGAAAGAGAGGGAGAGTAGCAATGGAGCCACATTTGCCTGGGCTAAGAAGTAGGCCCTTTCCACCTTGAATAAAGTGATGGGATTTTCATTTATCTTTTTTGATGGGTGTGTTGGGGGACTATATTACAGAGGAAGGAACCGGCAAAATCACCTCTGAGTATTCCTTGCCTAAGAAAACCCTGTGAAATTCATGGGGTTGCCATAAGACAACAGGCACCTTGAAGACGCATGCACATAAGGTTAGTTCTGTTTCATATTGAGTGTCTAAATTCTTAGTTGACATTTATTTCTCAGGCAGAAGTTTAAAGGCTCTGAGAGGGTAGATCAGTGCTGTTGAGCTTCTGTCCATCTTTTTCTTAATGCTTGGCTAACAGATAGATCTTGGTGGCTTAAAAGATTTATCTAGGTTGTGATCTAGAATTTTGTTAGCATCATAATTTAAGATTTGTTCCTTGACCTCCTGTGGATACCAAAATCCGTGGATGCTCAAGCCCCATTAAATACAATGGCATAGTAAAATGGTGTCCCTTATATAAAATGGGAAAATCAAGGTTTGCTTTTTGGACTATATGTATTTTTAAAATATTTTCAAGCCATGGATGATTATAGAGGGCATGCAGTTTTAGAGTTAGGGAAATTAACTATTATCCATAGACAGGGCTCCAGACGCATTTGGGGGCCAAAATGGTTTGGTTATTTTTTATTATTATTTATTTTTTGTGGGAGCAGGTACAATGGAAACTTGGCCCTCCAAGATCTACTGCAAGGCTTCCACAATTGCCCACCTCTGCCACAGACCACTCCTTAAAACATTTGTCTGGCAACTGTTAGGAGTATAATATGTTCACTGGATGAAGTTTGGGTAAGCACAGTACTCCATTATCCCATTTTGTTTGGATCTTCACTTATGTATACAGTGGACTCTTCCCTTATGCGGGGATCCATTCTGTAACACACGCACCCTCCGGCGTAAAGGAAAAAGCATGTATGCTTGTGCCCCATTGAAAATAATGGGGTACAAGCCCATGGCACACCGTGGTGTGCACGCTGTGAGCACTCGTGCTATTGTTTCCCCCCATGAGGCTTCCGCATAGGCTGGAAGTCACGTATGGCACGCCTGCATATGGTGCAGGTGTACTGTATCTTTGTCTGTGCATTTCCTACAAAAAAATAACATGAAGAGTGACAGATGTTTTCTTTCTAAACCCTAACATTATTTGACTGTTGACCCAAGCCTGTGGACATTTATTTCAAAAGGGATCAATAGGGATTGCCAGGATAAAAGCTTTAGGCTATCCAGATTTAGAACTAGAAAGTTAGTTTTGAGCCTTTTACCTGTCATCATAGCCTGATCACAACTCCCCTTGCACCAGGTGGAGTTAAATGTGTAGTTTGTTGTTGGATTAAAATGTTGCAGTGAACTTACAGTATATTAACTATTCAGTCAGAAGCTAACATTCACAACAATAATATCATCACAGGCAAAGAAAGGTGGTCTTCCAAATGAAGACATACAGATAATCACTGTTTGTTGTCTCAAAGGAAGATGAGGGCAGGGATTATGGAATCCCATGGCATATCATGTGCCTGGTACCTGTTTGAGAAAATCTAAGTGTCCTTGACACTCAAAGTCAATTATCAATTGACTCATTGGGCCAGCTTGTAAAATATATGTACAGGGTGTACAGACTAGCAATAAAGGCCAGCCTGGGGGCTCATTGGGGGCATGCCCCAACTCTGCCTTCATGACGTCATGACTCTGCATGCCACATCACACAGCGTCACGACTTCTCTGCTGCTGTACAGGGATGATGCAACGTCAAAGGAGTGCCAAAAAGCTGTGTTGCCAGCAGCTACAGCACCTTTTCTGTGGTGCAAAAAGGCCAGATCGGGGCTATGGTGTGTAGGGAATCCGGCGCTAAAATGGGTGGCCTGTCGAGCCTCAAAGATCCCAAGGCCATTCATTTGCAAGTGGAATTGTCAATTTCTAGTCTTTCTTGTTAACACTGTCATACTCTGTAAAAATGGTGGTGCCCCCAATCATTCATAGTGCAGAAATGTTATTTGACTGCCATTTTACAATGTAAAATTTCTTGGGAGACCAGAGTTCTGAAAACGTGGACCCAAGACCCTGTCCACCTGTCAGTGTTCTGACTAGAGACTTTGAGGTCTGTACAAAATGTGTTCAACCATATAGCAAGGAAGATTATCATGCCACTTGGCTCCTTTTTTCTGCAGTCCCATGGTGGCATAGGTCTTGGTACAGACCAAAGCACAAAATGACAGAACACCTAGGGGTCATATTCAGTTCGCTGCTGAGACCACTCAAACTCCACATTGACGGTTACAAATGATTCTGGAGAATAACATGATTTGCTCAGAAGCTCTAGCCTACAGACAGCCTCCGAATCATAAACAACTACTCACAAACAGGATACATAACTTGGATGATATTATAGGGACAAGGCCTTGCCACAAATCTACTCTGAGAGCAATATTACAAGGGCCAATAACATCACTCACACAATATCAGAGGTGCATTTGCTTGATCTTCCTCTTGCTCTATGTGATATATGCCATCCTATGCCAGCACTATCCCTCTATACTGTAAATTGAACAATCAGGACAGTCTCTACAAATGAGGATTAATGAATGCAAATTTGACAGTAGAAATTGCAATACCCAAAAATCAATTGCAGAACATTTCAGTCTGCCTGAACATACAGGAAAAGGTTTACATGTTGCAGTCCTTGAACATAAATATCATAAATAGACCACTTAGTGACATCTACCACCAAAGATATTTTTTAAAAAACAAAAACAAAATTTAATGTATGATTGTCAATTTTATGTATGTTTGTCATTTGTCAGTATATTTTTGAGATGTATATATTATATTACAGTACTGTGGTTTAAACTGTTGCACAGTCTAAATACTAATAGGTTAGAATTTATAGATTCATTATAAACCAGCTATGTTGTAAGAAACAGTTTCTAGTTAAGAGAGAACCATGTCTGCCAAAGAAGTGCACTTGGCAGTCATGATCCAATAGTCATTATAAATTCAGTATATACTTAGAGGTGAGGCATACAGAGCTTACTCAGATAATAAATATCGGAGCAATCCCTCTCATATTTTAACCTTTGGAGGACAGACAAGCAAAAATTCAGTGCAAAAGCCCTGGGAAGGGGAATGTGTGATCCTCCAGATGCTGTTGGACTACAACTCCCATAATACCTCACCACTGGACATGGTGAATACAGCTGATGGGAACTGCATTGGAAGGCCACATGTTCCCCAACTCTTGTGATAGTAAAATAGGCAGGCCACACATAATGGACTGGTAGTACTTTGTTGTTTGTTCTCCCTCTACCTTTTAAAGAATTGCATATAATGTGCCAGAACTTGGAATGAATAAATTACAAGCAACATAATTACCTGTAAGTTGTTACTTTTTGATAATAAGGTCACAATTAAGTTACATTTTAGAAAATTATGTAACCATGGGGAATGCACTCTCTTTTTGTTGCAAGAAGCCATAAGAAGTTTTTAGTTACTTCTAATTGTTGTTAAAAGGCATTTTAAGGTATTTTAGGAGCATTAAATCAATTTTAAGAATTTATTTAATGCCGTTCCAGAAACAACAATGATAACAACCAGAATTTTCTGTAATGGTGACGCGACAAATTACTCTGGGGGAAGGGATGCTTTGTAAAACATTATACAAAACATTACTTTTCAAAAACAACTCTGCTGTGAAAGCAAGGAACACTGTTGACCCATAAAAGACAAGACTGGAGTAGGAAGTGAAACAGACCAAAATCTGAACAAGCTTCTTCTCAGCTGCACTTTGGACAGAAATCCAAGCCTTCTCAGAATCCAACTGAGGAGGGCTTTGTTTCTTTTCTTTACATGGAGATTGCTCTCTTTCAGTTCTCATTGTCTTTCCCACACTGTCTGTCAGGGTGTTAAGACTATCCTTTATCAATAACTACAAGGTGGGCTGTACTGTTGAACATCAGTGATGTTTCAGGCACTGCTTAATAGCTACCTATGGTAATCGTGTTCTATGAAGCATCCCAACCAATCACAATAGTGCCATTAAATTATAAAATAATATGATTTTCGTACCTATTGAAAACTCTGAATTTAATGTGTTGTTAGCCCAAACTTGACTAAACATTTGTATTCAGTTGGTGTCTCTTTGCTCCAAGAGTTGCCCTTGTGCTCTGTCAGTTAAGCAGGTAAAAGAACAAGCTAGTCAAGTTGCCCCCCCGGTATGTACCAAGGGGGGGGGGTCCATGGGGTCCAGACCCCCCCTTCCATTAGAAAAATGAATGGTGTGTGCTGCTGCACCGCTGTGCCCAAGCCCCATTATAATGGTGGCACTTAGTCTGGACCCCCCCCCTTCCTAAAATCCAGGCTATGTCCCTGTCTCCCTCATTTACTCTAGAAGTTTAGGAGATCCTTTGCAATATCATGAGAGGAAATGTTGCACACTGTAGGTGTGAGGGAAATTGATGGAAACATCCTCTTTCTGTTCTGAAGATGGATGTCTTCTGCCAGTGGAGTGAAAAAAACTGGGCATAACCCCAGTGGCATCACTAGGGTAGGTGTCACCTGGTGCGGTAATGCATAGTGTCACACACACACACACACACACACACACACCTGTTGATCTCCTCCCATTACCACACCCCAACAGAATCCTTAGTAATGTTCTTTGTACTAATTTATTCATAAATTATAATTCCCATATATCGCTGAATATAGTGGTAATAGTTGTGACATAAACAACTAGCAAAATTAAAAATTATACTTATAAATTACAATATCATAACACAGAATAAATGTATTTACATATTCATAGTTTCATGAGATTAAAATGAAAATTTGGTGAAATGTAATGTTTTTAAAGAAAGTTTTAAAACAATTAAAATATTTTTTAAAAAATTAAAATTTGAAATTTGAAATTTTATTTTAAAAACAACAGAGCCTCTCCTCAAACTGAGACTCACCCCACTCACCCCATCTCTTCAGTATTTTAATGAGGTACAAGAAAATGCCACAGCTCCTTTCTGCCAAAATGCAGATGTTTGAGGAGCAGTGGTGTCACCTCTCCTTAAGGTGTCACCTGGTGTGGTCCGCACCCCCTGCACCCCCTAGTGATGCCACTGCATAACCCATTGCAGCCAATCTTCAAGTCATAGTCCATTAAACATCATGAGATCATGTACTGTATTTGTAAATGAACCCTTAATTTAAATCCAATTGTTAGCCTCAACTAAAGTAGATCTTTTATATCAATGGAAACTTGATAATTCAACACTTATGTAAGTTTCAATAGGTCAACTCTAGTTAGGAGGACTAACAGTTAGATTTAGGACATGATTGTGAATGTCACTCATGGCTGTTTCTCTCTGTTGTAATTGTGGTGCAGTGTCTTTAGAATACTCCATACCCGTTCTTCCTTTCTTCCTGCTGTACTAGTCTATTTTTGCTTTATATATGTATTCTGCTCAGTTGTCTTTTGTACTACTGTTTTTTGTGTGCCTTCAAGTCATTCCTGACCAAAGTCATTTTTGACTTATGGCAACTCTATGACGAACCTATCATGGGATTTTATTGGCAAGTTTCTTGTGGCGGGGGTGTGTGTGTGTGTTGCCATTGCCATTGCCATCCTCTGAGTCTGGGAGAGCTTGACTTGCCCAAGATCACCCAGAGGGTTTCATGACTCAGCAAGGATTTGAACCGTAGTCTCACTCAAACCACTAGGCCACACTGGCTCTCCCTCTTTTGCATATATAAAGCATATTTAAGGTATATATTTCAGTTAGTGCTATAAAGCCATTTGCACACTTTTACAAATTCTTGCAATCATTGCTTATATTTAGGCTTGCAACATTTTTTGTTCTTGTCACTAGGCATGTTGCTAGGTATATACAAATTTGCATAAACTCTGCTTGCTTCAGTTTATATGCAAATTTAGAATCACTAGAATGTATTCAAATTCCACATATGCAAAAAAAAAAAAATAACCGTTAAATAAGAAGTGCCTTTGAGCATATGCTGAATGCCTAATTACACCCTCTCCACCTCTGTATGTATTTAGAGCAATACTTCTCAAATAGTGGGGCGGGCCCCCCAGGGGGGCGCGAGGCTCCGTAAAGGTGTGTTATGCAGAGGTGTACTTATAACAATTTTATAGACAAATGATACTATTTACAGTCGCGCGGGGGGCGCGGAATGTTTTCTTCTTCCTAGGGGGGGGCATGACAGAAAATAATTGAGAAGCACTGATTTAGAGTGATATGTATATCTTTCACACAGATTAAAAATCCAGTGTGGTGTTGTGGTTTGAGCATTTGACTATGATGCTAGACATCAGGATTCAATTCCACACTCAAGCATATTTGGCAAGTCACACTCTCTCAGCCTCAGAGGATGGCCATGGCAAATCCCCTCTGAAAACCTGTCAAGAAAATCCTATGATAGGTTCACTTTAGAGTTGCCATAAATCAAAAATCACTTGGAAGCACACAACAATAACATATTCCTGTTTTAGAGGTAAAATACTAATTAAGGGGGTTGAAGCAAAGCTGCATTCTGTTTAACTTGTATGCTGAATGTATCGTATATATAACGGGATTAGATTCAGAGAAAGGATGCTTGAAAATTTGGGGAAGAAACATCAACAATTTAAGATATGCAAGTGATATCATACTATTAGCAGAAAATAGCAAATAATTAGGAAGATGACTGAAAAAAGACAAGGAAGAAAGTGCAAAGGCAGGTTTACAGCTGAACATCAAGAAAACAAAAACAATATCCACAAATCAGTTTACATAACCTGACAGTAGACAATGAAGATATTGAAATAGTTCACAATTGTTCATATTTTGGCTCAGTCATTAATCAGAATGGCAATTGCAGCCAAGAAATTAAAAGAAGACTAGAGCCAAATCCACACCTGCAAAGTAATTTGCATTACCCCGATCCCAGTCCTGTTTGAACATACAACATTCCTCTAGACTGAACTAAAAGCAGGTCTTTTAGTTGCCTGGGGAATTTAATGCAATTAAGAAAACAAGCCTTTGTATTCTGTATTTCCTTGGAAAAACTGAGTTTTTTAAAAGTGTCCCCTGCATCCCAAGCTGGAATCAGCATGGAATTGGTGGTTGACATGCAGGAGAGGTTGGTGGATTGGCATTCTTGTGCAGAAAACATAGTGTCACCATTTTTTCACATTCAATATATGTATGCAAATAGTCGCATATTCGAATATCTGAAGGGCTGATATTTTCTGCTTCCTGGAGTGTGTTTATTCCAGTTTATTAAGTATTTATTATTTTATTAAATGTTATCAAAAACAGTTGTCCATCCACATTGGCGGGGGTCAAAGGCACAGGGGCTGTTTCCCCCTACAGCATTTTAAAAGAGGCTTTGATAACACCAGTGTCCATCTTCAGCTGTGTTCAGTTAAGTCAGTGGTCAAAGTTTTGTTTGCTGGGAGTAAATCAAACTATCAGGGTGGCTAGGTCCAGCTGTGCACGTGTTCAGTCACTTGCTCATTTACTAACTTGGATCAGAGGAGGGAGGAAATGAGATGAGGGGTGAGGGAGGACAGGTGGTGTATGGATCTCTGGGGCAGATAGAAGGAGCAGGACAGGGAGGGGGGCAGGAGGAGAGAGACACCACTGTAGAGCAGCTGCTGGAGCCCCTTCCTGGTGGTGCAGTGGTTAAATGCCTGTACTGCATCCACTCACTCAGAAACCATAAGGTTGCGAGTTCAATACCACAAAAGGGCTCAGGCTGGACTCAGGCTTGCATCCTTCTGAGGTCACTAAAATGAGTACCCAGATTGTTGGGGGCAATTAGCTTACACTTTGTAAACTGCTTAGGGAGTGATTAAGTGCACCGATTAGCGGTACAGAAATGTACTTGCTATTGTTGTTCCCCTTGCAATGTTGTCCTCAATGGATCTGGGCTTTAAGGGGTTATTCAGATGGTGAAAGTAATCCAGGATGAATCTGTTTGAATCTCTGTTGTTCACATGCATCCCAAATGCACTTTATTAAGGTTTTTTTTTGGGGGGGAGGGCTGCCAAAACCCCCCACTTAATCCAGGATAATCGATATCAGGTTTTCCCCCTATTTTAAAAAGATCCGCATCATCAGTAGTGTGAATAAACGATGCAAACAGACCCAAATAGATCCAGGATAAAGCTCTCCATGCCTTGTATGTGTTCGAAATGCATTCACATTGCTGACTCCATCTTTATTCGCATTCTTGCATATGTGAGCAATGGAACTTGCAGAGATGTGCATTGATGTGGTTCCATAGTGTGAATTACAAATCCAGAATGTGTGAGTGAGATTATTTGCATTGTTGCACTAAAAAAAGACATCTGAATGACTCCTAAGAATGGTTCATGAAGGACGTTCTGCATACAGCTACTAGGGTTTCCAAGTGTATGTGTATGTGTGTGCATTTGTAGACAGATATACAGTGTTCTCTCACCCAGATGGTTAATGATAGCTTGTCATATGCACATGTAAAGGAACAGGGTGGAGGCTATGAGCTTTTATCCCTTTTGTTTTATTCCTCTGGAGTAAACTTAAGGAAGATCAGGTAACAAGGTTCTCTCCAAAAGCAATCTGCAATTCTTTGAAAAATCTCATATACACTTTCCTAAACACAGAGGGACTTCCTTTTGTGTGGGTGTTTATAGCATTGCATAAATAAGCTCTCAAATTAACTCTTGTTTTTATTGAAGTGTGTTATCCCACTGTTGAAAAACTGTTTTAAAATGGAATAGGAGCCCATTGCCAATTTCTGATGTTACGAATGGAGACTGTGCTTATTAAATGTTTACTTGTTTCCTGCCTTTCCCTAGCTCTGGGACACTAAAACATACAAAGTTAAACTATAATTGAACAATCAATAAAGCGGAATGCATTTAAAAGCATAACCATTAAAAAGCATCCAATCTGGTTAATTCTGCACATTTTTAAAAAATGTATCTCCATAACAATCAGTTTTCAAGGTCTTCACCTGTTGCCAGAAGAACACTATGGAAAAGGAGAGACTAGGCTCTCTACGAAGAGAGTTCAAAATCCTGGAACCAGCAGCCAAGAAGACCCTCGCCTTTGTTCCCATAAGACATAACTGAAGGAGAGTAGGACCAAAAGGAAGATCTCTCCTAAAGATCTCAAAACTTTAAGCAGGGAGAGTATGCTCTGTCATACAACCTGGACCTGAGCCATACAGGACTTTATGGTCATAACTGGCACTTAGAATTGTGCCTGAAAACAGATTGTTAGTGAGTGAGACCACCAAGAAGGCTGTCTCCCTTGTTCCCACAAAATAAGCTTGAGAAGGCCTGCTCCCTGTAGCCAGTCCCAGTTACCAATCTCGTTGCAGCTCTTTGGGCCTACTGAACTTCTTGAGCACTTTTTCAAAGGCAACCCCCTTACAGTAATGCAAAAGGGATGTAACTAAGGCATGTGTCATCATAGCCAGATCCAACTTCTAAACAGTGTTCAGAACCATCAGTTGGTTCAAAGAGATGCAGCCATTGTGGTACGTGCCTTGGTTACATCCTGTTTGGGTGAGTGTGCTCTACTTAGGTCTGCCTTTGAAAAGTGGTCAGAAACCAGTTGACCTAAAGAGTTACAGCCAGGTTGTTAACTCAGGCTGGCTACAGTGATCACACAGCTCCCTTGTTGCAGCAGCTCTACTTGCTGCTGATCTATTTCCAGGCACAGTTCAAAGTTCTGGTTTTGACCTATAAAACCCTAAATGGCTTGGGTCCAGGCTATTTGATGGACCACATCTCTCTTTATGAACCCATTATAACACTTAAGATCATCTGGAGGCACTTCTCTCTGCCTCATCAATTTCTCTGGCTTGTTGGATTGGAACAAGAGAGAGGGCCTTCTTGGTGGCTGCTCCTAGACTTTGGAACTCCCTTCTAGGGAGGCCAAAACAGTCTCATCTTTGCTCTCCTTCTGTCAGAAAGTTAAAATAAAACTGTGTCATCAGGTTTTAAAAAACTGAGTGGGGTGGGCTTTGAAAACAGTGTGGTGCTGTTTTAAAGGTTTGCATGTAGTCTTTTAATGAATTTTAATGTTTCAACTTTATAACTTTTAAACTGTTTTTGAAATTAACTCTTATATATTTTTAAAATGGCTATTGTTTTTAAATTCACTGTTAGCCATTTTGAGTCCCATTATTGGGAGAAAGGCAGAATGTAAATGAAGAATGAATGAATGAATGAATGAATGGGGCAGCCCCAAGAACAGTGTAGTACAGTAGTACAAATATTATACATTGAAGTTTTACATATTTATGCCACACACTGCACCTCTTTCATTTCATGGTAGTTTGGGTCTATTATCTACATTTTCCCTTTATACCTTCATGTATGTGAGTGTAGACATGCACACACCAATTCTGGCACATGATGAAGTGAATCTGTGAAAGCTTATGCCACAATATATCATCTTGAAATTGTCACAAGTCAAGACTTACATTTAAGATTCTGAATGCAACTTTAAAACTATTTGCTCTCAAGTGTTTTTCAAGTAGTTATCAAGAAGGATAAAATTGAAGTTGCAAGTACCAAAGGCCGCTTCAGGCTCGATGCTCGTATTTGAACTTGGATAGTACACCCAAAGGGAATCTATAATTTCCATACTGTCAAATTCCATTTTAACACTCAGTGCTACCAGGATGTGTGCGTATGTGTGGTCATTCTAATGTGTATCACTACCCTTTCTCCTTGGATAATTCTGAACTGAGAGCTCCTGGCACTATCAATCAAAAGGCATTATATTAATTTTCTGTCTTTCTGTCCTTAATATACTATGTATATTTTTGGTAGGTTAAAAAAAAAATGGCCAAAGCAACAGGACAAAATGAATGTTAAAAATGGAAAACCATGACAACTGTCCTCAAATGAGGAGGCAGAGCAATTGCATCTTAAAAGCCTTGTCCAGAAGCACCATTTCTATGTACATTGTTGTCTACAGAGAGATGATTGTATGTTTCAAAGTCTGCAATGGGCCTTCAGTAGGGTGGTCCAAAAAACTCAAGTTATTCATATATACCTAGGCAGCCTCTAATTTTGTTACACTTTATAACAATATACACCACACAAAATTTCAGCATCCTACAAGAAAAGGAAAGCAGTGCTCAATGAATGCTATTTTTCAAAATTTTGCTTAAAATTAATGTTTTTGTTCTATAAAAAGGAAAGTTCTATAAAAAGAAAATGAGAAGAAGCATGATGTAATTTTGCTGAAGAACTGGAGTCAAACTATAAAAGAACCAATTGTTGTTCACTGGGATGGCAAGATCTTACCTAATATTCTAGGTTCAGAAAAAGTAGACAGATTACCAGTATTAGTTTCATTTAGTAATGGAGAAGAGAAACTATTTGGAGTCCCAAAACTTGCTTCTGGCACAGGATTCAATGGTGGCAATGCAGTTCATAATTTTCTGAAATCATGGGACCTTGATGATAAAATTATTGGAATGGGTTTTGACATGACAGCAGTTAACACTGGAGCTAAAAATGGAGCATACACCTTATAGAGTAAATAAAGAGTTCCTGTGGTTTGCACGTTGCCATCATGTATTGGAAATAATTCTAAGCAAAGTATTTACTCTATGCTTAGGTCCTTCCAGCTCACGTGATATCCCTCTGTTCAAAAATTTTAAGGAAACCTGGAATGCAATAGTTCAAACTGATTATACACCTTTGGATCTTACTGCTGAAGAAGAGGAGTTGAGAAACTCTACCATCAAGATATTGCTTCCACTTCTAGAGAAAAATCATCCCAGAAATGATTATTTAGAGCTAATTGAGGCCCGGTACAGACGTACCCTCAGTGACATCCTTGTCACGTGCTAGGGTTGCCTCGGGGCGGAGCGCCCACGTCCCGCAAACTAGCACGTGATGAGGGCATAATAATGGCAGTGCCCTGTATACATGGGCGCTGCCATTGTTACATAAACGCCATGCGGTGTCCACACAGCGCTGCACGGTGCTTACGTAATGACGTTTTTCTGATGGAGGGAAGCCATGCAGTTTTGTGGCTATGGCTTCCCTCCGGTGGAAAAACAGGCACCAGCAGGCTGCCGTTTTTCGGAGGTCTGTACCGCGCCTGACTTGACATTGTTGGTGTTGGGAAATCCACGGAAAACTGTTCACTGGAGAGCACCAATTTACCATGCTCGCTGGATGGCCAAACTTATTTACACATATAAGTTGTTCATTTTCCAAACTCAGATTGTTTTCCACCTCACCCAAAGGAAAAAATGTAATTTGGAAAGATTTGCCAAGTTTGGGGCACTGTTGTATGTTAAAAACTGGATTGAGGCTGCAATCAGTGCAAATGCTGCCATAAATGACATGGTCTTTTGGAAGGAGGCTAGAACATACAGTATTCTTGACAATGAGATAAGTATCACTATAAGAAAAGCTCTACAGCCTCACTTATGGTATCTTTCTGATGAGATAGTTGGCCTATCCCTGTTTTCAGATAAAGTTACTGAAGAAGAAAAACACATTTTCCTCCTCATCGAATGGTAAGAGGAAATCCAGATTTACTTAATGAAGAATTATCAGATTTTTTCCAACTTGTCAAAGTTGAAAATAGACCAGACATTCCTCACAAGGCCACCAAGTGATTAGGAGCAAGATCCATAGTATACAACTGATAAAAAAAAAACCCGTAACACATCTAAAAGTAGTTAATGACACTGCAGACTACAACAAGCTGATCACACATGATGATGAAGAAAAGCACTTGTTGCTGCAGGTTGTAGAAGCCAACAGAAAACAAGTTCCAACTGAATCAACAAAGAAGGCTCTTGTAGAAATCGTACAACCATCGACCTCAAAGAAGTAAATTTTAAAAAGATTTTCAAGTATCAGTATCAATTATTACATATATATTTTTGGCTTTAAGACAGTAAATAATTAATTATAAATAAATATTTTTTACCTAAATTTGTATTTGCTGTTTTTGTTTATCCTATGAAATTTAGTTTAAAAATTACATTTTCCTACTTTTTAACACTTATTGAGCACTGCCTTCTAAATGAGTTATAACCATGAAATTTTGGGAAATTTTTTACTTTATTATTTGGAACTAAATTAGGGGGTGCCTTGGTCTGTGGCTTCAACATGAGTTTTTACCATTATTACAAAATGAACCACCCTAGCCTTCAGCATTGTTCCAAACCCATATTTGACCAGCAATGATGACAGAACAAAAAATAATAATATGGTAGCCTTGCATGCTCATAGAAGAGAAGCCTCTCTCCAAGTGAACTGCAGTCACAGAGCTGTCCCTAGCATGAGGCAGAGTGAGGCAGCCACCCGAAGCAGCTGATGTGGGGTAGCCAGAATATGGGACCTTTTTGGGTAGCTATGAGAAGCCAGAATATGGAGCTTGGGTAACTCTACACTCTGAAAAGGAGCTTCAAAAACTTTGAAACATGTATTTTATACATTTTGGATGGCCCAATGAAGGTATTGCTGTCTTGTGGATTTTGGATGTAACTACTTTAATATGATTTTATCATATTATGTGGATTTTGGATTTTATTGTACTTTATTTGGGCAACACAGCTTTGTTGTTGTTAACTGTCCTCAAGTCAACTCTGACTCACGGTGACCCTGTGGATGAGACATCTCCAATACTTTATTATCTTCTACTGCTCAGTTTAGTTCCTGCAGATTGAGGCCGGTGACAACCCTGATTGAATGTATCCATCTGACATGCAGTCTTCCTCTCTTTCTACTTCTACATATCCTAGCATTACTATCTTTTCTAATGAGTTATGCCTTCTCACAATGTGGCCAAATTACAACAGCCTCAGTTTTGTCAACTTGGCTTCTAGGGAGAGTTTAGGCTTGATCTGTTCAAAGAACCATTTGTTTGCCTTTTTGGCTGTTCATGGTATCCTGAGAAATCCTCTCCAGCACCACATCTCAAATGAGTTGATTTTCTTCCTGTCTGCTTTCTTCACTGTCCAGTTTTCACATTTGTACATGGTGATGGGAAATACAATGGCTTGGATGATTCTAACTTCAGTCTTAGTTTTATGCATTTACACTTGAGGTTCTTATGCCCATCCCTTTCCTAATCTTCTGATTTCTTGACTGCAGTCTCCATTCTGATCAATATTTACTCCTTGTCCAGGTTGGATTTATGTAGTTCCTCTATGGCCATTATTTTGGTTTCTTTATATTTTCTTTATATTCACATCATGCAAAGGGATCTTGCAGCACCTTTGAGACTAACTAACAGAAGTTGGTAGCATGAGCTTCCTGAGACTTCAGTCCAATTCCTCACACTGGTTTCCTCATACTGATTTTCCAGACTAACACAGTCTTTATGAATTTATGTTCAACGGTAAGCCTGCCTTTCCACTTTCCTAACATCACTTAAAACCTTATCACATGAAGGAGATTGGGAGTTTATCCTGCAAATATCCTGGAAAAATCGCATAATTATGCAAAACAATTTCACACGACATCGCACAAAAACCGCCTTTAAAGTGGTCACAAAGAAGCATTAATGTGCATCTTTTTACTTTCGGGATTTCAGCAACAATGCATTTCTGATATCACTTTATCTGTGCTATTGTGTGTGATATTCTGCGTGGCAGGGGGTTGGACTGGATGGCCTTTGTTGTCTCTTCCAACTCTATGATTCTATGATAATCATTAGTGCAATTACTTGCCATTTTTGCTTTATTTGCAGGATGCTTTAAATGTCCTTTAATCTCTCTCTAATGCCAAAATTAGCCCAGGAGTTTATCACATGGGACAAGAGGCTCTCAATTTCGAAAGAGAAGATAGCAAGGTCAATTTGAAAATTCACGCAATTACGTGATTACTTATTACACCTTAAATTCGCTGTAATGACCTCCCCGAACACGACCCAGATTCCATGCAAAGTAAGCCATCACATCAGTGGCTTCTTAATTGTGAATTGGCACCCTTGCGCATGCTCAGTGAGACTCCAGATGACTGGAGCATAGCATATTTAGGCGAGTGAGAGAGAGGAACCAAGGAACCCCACAATTTACAAAAGAGGTTGGGGGTGGGTGGGAAGAATGGTTGAAAGAACATGCTCTATATTCACGTTAAAACGAGCATATATTCACTCTTGTCATGTTAAAACGTGAATATTAAGGTTATCCAATAGCTCTTGGTCCATGCCTCTTAATTAGCAGGCAGCAGCCCCCCCCCTCAGCAATGTTGAAAGACAAGCAGAATCAAAATTGAAGCAGAATTGCTGCATGGCTTCATGGAAAAACCCCCTTCTGGATTGGGGGGAGGGGAACCAGGACCAAAAGAGACATGCGCATCACACCAAACAACAGTGCACCGAGTGTGAAGTTGCCTAGGAGTAGGGTTTGTGACTTCGCTAGTTCACTGAATTTACTTAACTGTGGATTGACGTGTAATTGCGTTCGGAGTGTGTTTGGACTGCCAGTGATTGCATGTGGTAACCTTTTGCTCAATGATGTGGATACGCATGATTGCATTCCGGATGACACTGGGATATAGTTCCAATTTCAGTTGTGTGATATCCTGCTCAGTGTGATAAACTCCTCAGCATGCTTTTCCCCTGTGCAAGTCTCCAATATTTTGCCGATAGCCAAAAACAGTTTTGTGAAGTCCCAGCAGACAATGGATTGTTAATTAAATAGACACCCCGAGGCCTTGCCATTCAACAACAGACCAACACACAGATTAACATGTAAATCACTTCCTCTCAACCAAGGGCTATACAGTGTATATATACCCCATCCATGCCAGCATTCTCTGAAGATGCCAGTCACAGATGCTGGTGAAACATCAGGAATAAACTCTTTCAAAACATGGCTGCATAGCCTGAAAAACCCACAAAAGACTATAAAAACATTTTTTTAAAGCAAGATTTTTTTTACATATAACCAAGATAGGTGGTTTTATATGGGGCATGTGTTTTAGCGATGTTTCTAACTTTTATGTATGTTTGTCAGGGAGGTGGTGGCTTAGTGGTTAAGATGCCAATTCTGATGACTGGAAGATCAAAAGGTTGGCAGTTTGAGGCCTGAGTGCTGCATGATGAAGTGAGCTCCTGTCACTGGTCCTAGCTTCTGCCAGGCTAGCAGTTTGAAAGCATGCAAATGCAAGCAGATAGATAAGCACCACTTCTCAGTGGGAAGATAACGGCGTTTGGTGCAGTCATGCTGGCCACATGGCCCCCAGAGCAGCCCTCCGACAACACTGGCTCTTTGGCTTAGAGACAAAGATGAGCACTGCCCCCTACAGTTGGTTATGGCTAGACATATATGTCAAGGGACTACCATGACCTTTTATTTATTTATTTTTACGTTATACTGTACTTTATATTGTTTTCAATAGATGGTTTTCATTGTTTTTAATTGTTTTTACTGTGAAGTTGTTGGGTTTTTTTAAAAAAAGAAAAAGATGTTTTTATCTCATAAGCCGCCTTCTGAGCTCCCTTCCTCCTGGGAGAAAGGTGGCACTGAAATGAAATAAAGAAGAAATCAATATTTCCCACGATGAAACTATTTTTTTCCTGTTCCTGCAAGAGTGTGTTCCTCCTCTGGCAAGAGAAGGGGAGCTCAGGGGGGACTCTGGTCTTTCCCCTGCTGCTATAGATTTGTGTGAGTTTCCTCTCTTGCTTGGTCAGCCTAGCTGGCCTCTATGCACTCCCCTCCAGTCCTCCCTCCCTCCCTTCCTCTGGCTGGCTGTGCTCTTCCCCTCTTCTTCCCAGCCTTTGCGCACCATTTTCTCTCCAGCAGGACGAGAGGCAGGGAGCAGAGGAGCAAGCCAAGAGCCAGCTGCTTCCCTGCCTCCCGCCCAGTCTCCTCAAATGCCCTCTGCTGCTGCTCTTGCTGCAAGGGCTATGGTTACAGTATCTGTGGCGGCTGCTGTCCTCCTCCTCCTCCGAGGCCTCTCTCTCTCTCTCTCTTCCAGCTCCACACCCGGCTAGCCACCCCCTTCCCTCCTTTCTCCAACCTGGCGCCTGGCCCTGGCCAGCCTCCCGCCTTCCCTGCTCTGGATTAGCTGTCTGGAAAGCAAGGCTGGCCCGGCGTCCTCCTTTTCCAGGACGCGTCCTCCATTTCATCCCAGGAGGAATCCCCCAAGTGTCCTCCCTTTTGAGCAGGACTAAGAAGCATGCATTTATATTTTTAGGAGTCTTGTATTAACTTTTCTATTTAGTCACGCCCTCCATTTCCCCCCCTTGAATGCCCTCCATTTTGCGGTGCCTTTCCCACCTATTTAGGCCTGACCTCTGGTTCAGGGTGACCGGAGGTCCTCCTTTTCCGGGAAGTGTCCTCCATTTCATCCTCCTGCCCAGAAGGAATTGCAAAAGCGTCCTCCATTTTGAGCAACGCCTAAGAAGCGTGGAATTACATTTCTGTGTGTTTCGAGCTTTTGTTTTTCTCTCTCGAGTGTCCTCCATTTTGCGGTGCCTTGTCCTCCTTGGCCTTTCTGACCTCTGGCCCCCTTGACCCCAGGATGACCAGACGTCCTCTTTTTCCAGGACACGTCCTCCATGTCAACCTTCTGCCCAGGAAGAATATCAAAGGTGTCCTCCCTTTTGAGAAGAATTAAGAACCATGAAATTACACTTCGGGGACTCTTGCGTTAGCTTTTCTCTGGCCTCGGAGTGACCAGAGGTCCTCCTTTTCCAGGACATGTCCCCCATTTCAACCTAGGAGAAACTAACTCCACAGTGCCCTCCATTTTGAGCAGGAGCATGGGGTTACATTTCTGTGTGAGTGCTTTGAGCTTTTGTTGTGTCACGTCACGTCCCACATTTTTGAATGGAAGGTCCCCCATTATTTTGCGGGGCCTGGCCCTCCTCTCTTGGGGTGACCCTGCTGTGGGGGGGGATTAGGGAGGGTGAATGGCAGCTGAGTTCACCAATGGTTGCCCTCCTTATTTGTGTGCTTCTTCCCAGACTAGTCCTGAGACAAGAGAATGAGGCCAAGTGGAGGAGACAGTGGGGCTGCCCCACCGCCCTCCAGGCATCCCCCACATTATTGCCCCAGAGAGAGCCCCGCTCTGCTCAAGGGCTGCTAGACAAGGAGCCCAAAAGGGGGGCTGCCTTGAAGGGAGGGATTATTGCAGACTAAGCAGTCTGGCTCTGCAGCAGCAAAAGGGGGAGGGGGTGCGTGTGTGCGCGTGTGTGTATATGTATGTGTGTGTCTGTATATATGTATGTATGCGTATGTGTGTTTATGTGTATGTATATATGCATGTGCATATATATATATGTGTGTGTGTGTGTGTGTGTGTGTATGTGAGGAAAGGACCTTTGGCTTCCCGCCAGCCCCCTTTAGAATTAGCTCATTGTTCCACAGCCAGCACAACCAGAGAGAGAAAGAGAGAGAGAGAGAGCGATTCCTCCTCCTCTTCCCCCCTTCTTTGGCTGCTCCCCCACCCACTTTGCTCTCCCCCCCCCCACCGTCCCCTTTTCCAGAACGAGGTGCAGGCATTCCTCCTCCTCCTCCTCCCCACACCCCTTTCCCCAGCTCTCTTTCTCTCTCTCTCTCTCTCTCTCTCCCTCCCTTCCCCCTTCTATAAATTCCCTTCTGTAGCATGCTGCCCTTTTTAATGCCACATTTGTGTTGCAGAGCATGTAGAAAGGACAGCCAGGGAGAAGGGAGCAGGGGCTTTGTGTCTGTAAGTATACATATACATTTCCCCCTTCCTCCTCCATGCACAGCCATGAAAAATATACATATTGCTCTCTCTCTGTCTAGTCTCTGTTTTGCTTTCCTTTCTTTTGTGTCCTTTCCCTTCCTTACACAGAGAGCTGGATGTGTGTCTTTTGTGTCTTTTTAGTGAGGTCGCTGGGATTCCCTCCCAGTGTCCTTTCATTATTGTTATTCTTTCTCTCCTTCTTTGCTCCATGTTTTCCAAAGAAGGGCTTTTATGGAGAAGGAGACAGTGTTGTCTCCTATGTACTTCAACTCTTTGGGGTTTTTTTTTTTCTGCAGAAAGGGAGGGTTTTTGAAGCTTGGGCTTTTTTTTTAATGCTTGCCTTGTCTTGGGTGTATTTTTAGAAGCAAGCTTTCTTTCTTCCTGCAACAGCTTTCTCCAAAATGTACATAGGCAGCAGTTTTAAGCCCGATGCGAATATTATTATTGGGGTTTTTTGTCCAGTTATGCAATTTCTGCGCAGACTGGGCAAACTCTCCTGTTTTAATGTACTATATTTTCATGATTTTTTAAAAATTGCAACTGAAATTTTTTTTCCCCAAACTAATTTTAATCCCTGTAACACTTTCTTGCTCAAACTAAAAAAATATATGGTGAAATAGAAGTTTTGAGCTGTACATTTAAGAGAGAGAGAGAGAGAGAGAGAGAGAGAGAGAATGACTTTGTGGCCATTGAATCAGTCTCTTGCAAGCTGGAAATCAGGGAGATTTTCTTGCAACTGATTGAAACAGGATTCTTGGACAAAATGTGGTTAAAGTTAATATTCTTCTCTGAAAGGAGAGGTGGAAGCTGGTGCTCAGTGCTTGAGAGAGAGAGAGCTAAGGTTATGCAATGCAGTGCCATTTCCAAAAATATCCCCTCTCCGGACTGTTACGTTGTGAAAGTGTGACTGTAATACTGCTATCTTCTGTGTGTGTGTGTGTGTGTGTGTGTGTTGAAGGAAACAGCTGGCAGTGTATCTGAGAACAATAGGCAAGCTATGCAGTTGGCAGGGAATGCACTATTTTTTGTCTTCTCTGATTTTTAAAGAGGGTTCAGCATTAGTGTAGCGCACTTTAAAGAGGTGCACTCACTCTGCCCTAAGAATTGCATGAAGGTTTTGCAGGTCCAGGTGTCAGAGGGATTCCTTTGTCCTGTGTTTAAGCCTGTAGACCACTGAAGTATAAAGAAATGTGATGGGGAAAAGACTTCTGGGTAGATTGATTTGCAAACTTTTGAGCATAACAATTGATTTTCTTGTTTGTTTGGTGTTTTTTGTTGTTGCTGTATGGCAAATCACATTTTTTTTTTTTGAGTTGACATGATGATTTGAGAATTTTCCCTCTTTGTACATTTTAATTCTTTACAGAGTATTCTCTTTGTCCTGCCAGAGAGAAAGTGCACCCCTAAGTCTTAATAGAATCAGAGAATGGTAAGAAATGATTTTAAACATTGTTTTTTAATAAATAAATAAATAAACTGTTTTGATTTTTAAAAAAGAAACACTACAATTTGGCATGCTTCTTCCAACACATGTTCATAAACATGAACTTTAAAATGTTTTTTGGGGATTTGCCATGCAATGAATAATGCACTTGAAAAGCCCTTGTGAGCACAATTTTCCATTTTCAGGCATTTTGAATGGAAACCCGAAGTCTCTCTTCCTGAATTAAGGTTTATTCAGAACAGCATGTATTCTTTAATGCACTACATGCACTGCAACATGCGCGGGGGGGGGGCAAAGCAGTATGCCAACATATTCTTTCTTATGTTTTCAGAAGTCCCTATGCTGGCTGCAGGATTTGTTTAATATTGCATATTGTTTGTCCTTGCTACATAGCAGCTGAATTCCTAAGTTATTTTGTACTGTTTTATTTTCATATGCATGGGGAGAAAGAATTTTAACTCACAAAGTGAACCAAATGTATTCTTACCTGATGTCTTTAATTAGGAAGTACAAGAACACTAATAAAAAGCAATTTCAGTGTGTTTCTCTTTTCAGTATTGTGTATGGCATTTGTATCTTTACATCCTTTGTTCATATAAAAGAAGTCAGTCCTTATATCCTCTGAAGTTTCAGATGCCAGGATCCTTAAAAAAAAGATTGAGGGGCGGGGAGAGAAGTGGGTAGTTGATAGGTCATTGCTGAAACAGTTGGAAATCATTCAAAGTGGCTCTTCTGCTATATTCTTTTCATGACTTTTTCATGAACAGTTATTATAAAAGGATGAAACTTTTGAAGTTACTTAAATTACAGAAAGCCTTAGCTTGGCAGAAGTTACAGTACATTTCCATAGACTCAAAATTTGATCTAAAATAAATAGATTTTGGAGAACATCTTGATAAATATTTACATGTGGGAAACTATAATGACATTGCAATTCTATACAGTTTTTATCCTTACCTCATTTTTATATATTATATGTGAATTGTTTGTTTTCATTGTGTGACCAGTTGTATTTAAATGCATTTTTTCAAAGTATTTACACTTCTTTTGTTGTAAAGTGGTATTGAGTACAATGGCAGAAAGTGGGATATGAGTAATAAATCACCTGTAATTAAAGTTTAAGTGCCATTTGAAGCTATTCAACTAGGTGTAGACAATTGCTAAGCAAATATGGCATACATTCTAGATCCATCTTGCCCCCAAACATCATGAGCCAAATCTGGATTTAGTCATACCCAACATAGTTTTAAAAAGTTACCTTTTGGATGATCATGCTGGCTGCAGAAGTCTGGGAGTTATTATCAGAAAAGGGGACATTTCCAGTCCCTGCAGTTTATAGCAAAATAACTAAAATCGGTATGACATTTTAGCCAAGACTAACAAGTTCTATTGATTTCAGTGTCTACCAGTTTATCCCATCAAGAATGAGTTTTGGCTCAGTTTATCCCAAAATAAGGGCAATGATTCTTAAAATAGCAAAAAAATCAACTGTAGGCCACTTCAACTGCTTGTGGAACAAAACCAACTAGTTATATATCTGCTATTGTATCTGGAGACCCAGAAGAATCATCCTGTGTATTGACTGATGCTACTCAATTTTCTTGCAGATGTAATATGTAGAATTATGTACCCTAAAATAATAAACAAACAAACAAATCTTGCTTCCTGGTGGTGAACATTGAATAAAGTAGAATTTGCTTCCAAGTTAGGTAGAGTGCACTCCTATACATGTCTAATCAGAAGTAAGCTCCATTGAGTTCAGTGGCACTTATTCCCAGGTAAGCATGCATACGATTGCATCCTAAGTGTTGCTAATGATTGCAAGGTTAATATACACCATTATAAATCACTTCTATACATGAGGCCAGTTTCACAAAGCTCTTTTTTATGTTTCTGTCTCAGTCACTCTTAGTTCCTCACTGCTTCATTCAAATACTGAAGGTGATACAAAAAGCTGAGTAAGCCTCCTAGAGCTCACTTCCATGAGGATCCCACATGTGGTCTGATCAACCACTTCTGAAGCCTATGGAATTTGGGGAGCATGCTCCAATATAGCTGAGGAGCAGTATATCAGTGGGCAAGGTATGCCCTGGTACAGTGTGGCATGTGACTCTTTGTCCAAAGAGCTTATTGAATTCCTTCCCTAACCTTTAAAGTTAGGTTTATAAAAGTTGGTAGTTACTTGTCAGGAGCGTTTTCCCTAATTAATATTTGGCTTCATTGAAGGACCTCAAACTTAAACATTGGTCTGATTATTATTTTTGCCCTCTGACCTAAGTTGAAACAGTAGATGTACTACCTTTGTGCTACTCTGTGTCCTAGATGTCACCTTTGATCTACATCATGACCTCAGACTTCATGTTGGCTCTGTTCTAACTCTTCACTCCTGGCTTTGACCCTCTTCTCCAGTTACTAGTTTTGCATTGCCCTGCGCTTTGGCTCTGATCCCTGACTTCTTATCTTCTGACACTGCTATTTCTCTGGCTAGTAGTCCCTGACTATGTCCTGTTCCCTAAGTCTGATCTCAGTAAGCATATTTCTCATCCTGCTGTGGATATGAACTGATTTTTATGCAGCCTGGTGTTTCCCATTATTCTACATAGATTTCCTTAGGGCTGGTTTTGAAGGGACACAAGATCTGTCATTGTGTATGTATGTTGTGTGCCTTCAAGTCATTTGATTTTCTTGGCAAAATTTATTTAGAGGAGGTTTGTCATTACATTTACCTGAGCCTGAGACCATGTGACTTACCCAGGGTCACCCAGTGGGTTTCATGGCCGAGCTGGGAATCAGACCTCAGTCTTCAGAGTCATAGTCCAACACTCAAATCACTACACCATACTGGCTCCCATGTGTCATTACCAATCATAATAATCTAAACATGGGGGGGGGGTGGATATGCAGTGATCCTCTTCTGTCATATATTCTATCAGGTGGTTTGCCGTGGAGCCAAACCTAAATTGAATAGGATATTAACTGAGGCTTGTCATTTGCTCATTCAGGTGCTTTGGTGCTTTTTACACCCTAGGAGACCAGGTGATTTGATGTGTTAATTCACTGCAGCCATTTCCAGGAAGCAAAATGGCTTTTTGCATAGAAACATTTTTGCAAATGGTTTTTGATAGATCCATTTAAATCCAGCACTACAGGGTTGACTGCACATCAATACATATGTGTTTATGCACATATCCTTTAGGATTTGTGCAGCTAAAATCGCCTCTGTGTTTGGAACTGGAGGGAACTGAACCTTTTGCCTCTTGTCAACCAGGAGAGTGTGCAGAGGTGCTATGCCCATTCATGTGCACAAAGGTCTTTGGTCCAGAGCAGTGGTTCTTAACCATTTCTTTACCAAGGACCCCTTGTAATATTTTTTGTTTTCACAGACCCCAGAATTTTAAGATTTAAAACCCTAAAGTACATCAAATACTGCAGTTACTATACACCTTGGCTTGGGATGGCTTAGGTTGCCTTTTCCTCCATGTGTGCTCCAGCCACAGGAGAAAGGCAAGGAGGGAAAGTAAGCATAGTAGTGGTGCTGGCACCTGGCAGAGGAGGGAGGGAGGGGGCTCTACTCCCCACTGCTTGCCCAGGTTGCCCTCTCCGGATCCTTCTCTCTGCTTTGTCTAGCGCCTTGATGTGCACCCCTGTCATGGGAGAAAGAGGCAGGGAGGGCAAGTGAGTGACCCCCCCCCCCCGTGAGTAGCACCCGACAGTGGTAGCACCTGACAGAGCAGGAAGGGCAGTTGGCTGGAGAAAGCATCTGGGTCGGTGATTGAGCCTCCAAGTCTCCACAGACCCCCTGTGAGGACATTGCGGCCTCCCTAAGGATCCACAGGCCACAGGTTATGAGCTGCAGTTTCAGAGTTGTTATATACAAATGTTTCTTTTAAATTATGAATATGTTTCTTTTTGTTGGATCAGAAAAGAACCCTTGTGCATTATGTGCTTCACTGCACCTTAGAGATCAGAATTTGGTGTAATTAACTAAGATGCATGAAAGGCACATATTGAGTACCCTAAAAGAGTTGCCTTATATTCAGTCAGGTCATTGGTCCATCTGGCCCAATGTTATCTATTCTGACCAGCACTTATCTTCTGAGGACATTAATTCCTTCCCAGTCCCTGAGAGTGTAGCTATTGAACTTTGGATTTGCTTTAGGAAGAGCATGTGATTTATCACTGAGCTTATAGCTGAAGTCTCTATGGCTCTGTAGATCAAGGATAGGCAAAGTGCAGCCTACGTGCTGCATAAGGCTATCAGGGTCATTTTGGGGGCCCTTGGAGGTCAATTTTTTCTCCAAAAGGTTTCTTCCCCAAAATTGTTTGAAATGACCTTTAGGGGCTATAGAGAGCATGTCTCCTAGGGGGCTAATGTCTAGTTGTCCACATTTGCCAACCCTAGGTGCAGATGAATGCAACATTTTCATTCATCAGTCCTGATGGACATCTGCAAGAAAGTTTCCCAACAGACAATTTTCAAGTGACATAGAATGGCCATAAAACATTTAACCCTATCTTTCAAGAGGTTTGCAAATCATAGCTGTTCAATGATTTTTAGTACTTTTCGTTGAAGAAAAGCCCCATAAAATGTGTTTTCACCTTAGTGATTCTATTTTTTAAAAAAAAACACATTAAGAACGCAGTCCAGTAACACATACTGGAACTTACTTCTGAGTAGGTATGCAGAAGTTTGCCGTGTGCACGATTACAATCTTGATCCACTTAATATATTAAAAGGTTTGTTGCTATTGTCTTTGGGAGATAGTATGTCTCTCACCAGTTCTACACTAAAGATCTCCTCTTTGCAGAGTGCCACTGCAGAGATGTGGTTCTGGTGCACATAGTGTAACATACATTTTCTGCTTTTATAGAGTGTAATATCTCAGCTGCTTCTGGCTAGTGGTCTCAACAGGATGTCATGTCTCATCCCTGTCCCCCACTTGGATCATGGACCAAGTCTGGTTTTAGCTTATGAGTTTTTGCATTTTTGTTCTACATTGTCCATGCATTTTCTAGCATATTTAGAATGGAACTGTACTTGCAGAGTATGCATCCTTTGCTTAGTTTGCTAGTGTAACTAGGAATAGAAGAAAGGACTAGAAATAAGGTAAGTGAAATGGAGCTAAAGTAAATATAGTGTAAAGTTAGAGTGGGAAGAGTTAGGAACTATAAAGAAAATAAAAATGCATACCACCACTTTATTAAAATGGGAAATATATTTAGATAGATTGTTTATTTATAGATTTCTGAAGTGCTCTAGAGGCATTAAATCTCACAGGGTTGTGAATATACAGTAAATAGAATGCTGTAATATAATAAACATAACAAACATAGAATCACAACTCTTAAAAGATAAACTCCTCTGAAATGAAAAATAAAATTTCTGAAAACTGCAGCTCAATAAAATATAGATTGAAATGCTTAAAATAACCTTTTCAATGTTTTATTTTAAAAGATTGTTAATCATGGAGTCACCCAAAACTTACTATGGGCACGGGAGAGAGTGAGTTACACACATGCAAGAGCCACTGCTGAGTAGGGATACAAAGAAAACTTGCAGTTTTCTTGTCTTTGGTGACAAAAGGTGTCTTGAGATATTCAGATGCCTTGTTGAAAAAATGGTAAACCAATGTAAGCTTTTTTACACTGTAGACTTTTGGGGTGTGTGTGAACAATGCATTTGTCCCAAAAAGCATGGGATACCTTTTGCATAAAACTACATTTTTGCATAGAAAAGAAAATCTGACATCATGTTTGGCACAGTGGGCCCTTAGTATCTGCTGGGTTTGGTTCCAGGATCCCCTGTGAATACCAAAATTTGTGGATCCTCAAATCCCATTGAATACAATGGCATAGTAAAATGGTGTCCCTTATATAAAATGGCAGAATCAAAAAGGTTATATATATATATATATATATATATATATATAGAGAGAGAGAGAGAGAGAGAGAATGAGAATCCTTGGATACAGAGCCAACTGAGGGCCAACTGTATTTATGATGTCATAACTCAGATTTACAATATCATAAATGGTTGCATTTAACAGTTGTGGCACCACTGCAGCGACTACAAATGTTCCTCAAAGCAAAACAACAACCATGACATTAAAAAAATGACAGAAGCTCATAATCTTAGCCACTGTGAAGAAACCTTTTGAATTATTCATTCATTCATGGGCCTGAAACAGACGTGTCAAAAGAAGGAGCTTCCAGCCACTTTGAGGCTGTGGCATTCCATGATGCACACCTGCAAAGCATCCTGAAGCCACTCTGGCCCATGCTCCTTTGAACCAGAGCAAAAAGGAGTCAGGATAATTTAGCTCCTGGTGATGTGGGTTGGGGCCAGTGGTGGTGGCCCACTTGGGAGCAGGCTATGCGGTTGCCACAGTCCCGGCCTGCTTGCAGACAGAATGGCCTTGGGCATCTCCTTCCTGCCTGTCGGTTCCAGGCCCTAAATAAAGGTTTGAATTCCTACTGCTGAGAATGCTCTACTCCTGGTGCTCATCAATGTGACATCTCTTAATGATGGATTTAAAGGGAGGATCCTAGACATTGATCGCAGCACACAGATGTGCCCATGGATAAGGGTGGTTTCTCAGCTAGGCCTGAACCTCTTTCCTATAAAGTCTAAATTGGGACTCGATACAAATAGACCCTCATATTCTATACTGGGCCATCTGAAGCTAGTAAGAACACTCCTGGACACCACTGACATTTACATCGCCCTAGAAGGCTTCAAGTTCAGAACCAACCCCAAACTGCATAGCTAACTTATCAGAGGGAGTGCAGCCCTTATCTGAGATGAGATACACTCATCGAAACTGGGATATTTTCCAACTCATGGACCCTCGGTTTTGTCTGGATTTATTTTAATTTTATTTGTCCTTTTCCATCCCAAACCTGCTTCCAGACATCAGTTGAGTTTCCACTGCCTCCCTGGGATTAGAAATTAGAAATTAGAAGTAGAGCTCTGTGTCCTCTGTATTCTGATGGTGTTGCAAAGCAAACCTCTGGATGACTTCTCCCAGTGGTTTTATGTAGATATTTAAACGCTATAATCCAAACATGCACATATAATCTTTTGATTGCAAAGCAAAATCCTGCCATGTTACAGTCACTGTAAACTGATAATATAATAGGGAGGCTCTGTAGCTCCACATAGAGATTGTCCACATTGGTTGTGGTTGTGGATATGAATAATATTTGAAGTAGTGACTAACATAATTTAATTCAGGCTGCAAACATCTACTTATTCTGGATTTTTTTGTTAAAAAAATGGGTTTTTAAAGATCAAAGCCTACTATATTGAGGCGTGAGGTCAATGATAAAGCAGTAGATGGCACAATATACTCTAAAATTGACACAGATAAGACCCTGTTAAATAATTCAGGGAAAAAAAGTAAGATAATTATTTTTTAGAGCTGGAAGCAGAAAGGGTGAAAGAAAGCAAGGAAAGCATTATAATGAATGGAAGATCTACTTACCCATTTAGATACAGTATTGCCACATTGATAACATTTAGTGACTTGAGTCACCAGATACAGAAGAATAAAGAAAGGTTATAGAAGAGTATAGTGTGATGTAGTGGTTTGATCATTTGACTGTGATTCCGGAGACCAGGGTTCAAATCCCTACTCAGCCATAGAAACTTGCTGGGTTACCTTGGGCAAGTCACATACTTTCAGCCGCAGAAAACGCCATGATGGGTTTGCTATAAAGTTGGAAATGACTTGAAGATACATAACAACAGAAGATTACAGATGAGAACACAGAGCCCAATAAGATGGAACTAGAGTGTTTAGCAATGGTATTCACATTTATCGGCTCTCCTTTACCTCCTATAGCCACACAGTGTTGGGCTTTCATTACTACTATAAAGTAATGACAGATGAGCCAAGAGGTACACTGGCCTAGTTCCAGTAAGAAAAGCTACTACAGAAAAGCAGGGTTGTCTACAATCCTCAGTTGTCAACCTGTAAACATAATACAGTTATGCTGAAGTTGTACAGGCTTTCCTTTTTGCTTGCCTACTCCAGGGATTTTGGTTCTCCAATCTTTTAAAATTGTGCTTTATAAGGGGAGGCCTAGTGATCTGGATGGTTCAGTATTGAGTACAGTTCCATTTCCACTGAAGGTCAATGCACAATTTGAGGATTCTCTTGGACTTGACATTATCTGTAGATTCAACTGATTTGCCAGCTGCATTGCTATCTGGAGGAATCAGACCTTGTTATGGTAATATATACTCTGGTGACATCTAAACTTTGTAAATATTAGCTGGTACAGAATGTAGGCACCTGGTTAGCTCTTGGAGGCTTGGAAAACAGAGTATAAAATTTTGATTTGTAGTAGTAGTAGTAGTAATAATAATAATAATAATAATTTATATTCTGCTTCTCTGTTACAAAAACAACTGGAGCGGCTTATAATTTAAAATTCCAAGAATACACTATGTAATAGCCCAATCTTCCCTCCCCCCTTAAAATGACAATTAAACATATAACAATTAAAATAATTTGTTAAACAAACCATAAAATAAAATTATACTTAAAATTTTCAGCTTATCAGACAGGAGACACAAACATGAGTGAACTCAATTTATGATCAAGTTTTTCTATTTGATAACGGTCTGCTGGAAGAGATCTGTCTTGACAGCCTTTTTAAAGCTATCTAAGCTGGTAATATGAAGGATCTCCTATGGCAGGCCATTAAACAATCTGGGAGCAGCAGAAGAGAAGGTCCTTTGGGAGGTAGCAGTCAGTCTGGACTATATAGGCAGCAATAATTTCCTCCCAGAGGACCTGAATGTGCAGGGTGGATTGTATGGAAGAAGGTGATCCCATAAATAGGTTGGGCCCAAGCCATGTAGGGCTTTAAAGGTCAAAACCAACACCTTGTATTGTGCCTAGAAACCAATAGACATCCAGTGGAGTGATTTCAGGATAGGTGTTATATGGTCACTCCTGGATTTTCCGGTGACCCACCTGGCTGCCATATTCTGAATTAATTGAAGTTTCCAGGTTAAGCACAAGGGTAGCCCCGTGTAGAAGATGTTGCAGAAGTCAAGTCATGAAGTTACCAGTGCATGTACCACAGTTTCCAGGTCGCCTGGTTCCAGGAAAGGGCGCAGCTGGCATATCACCTGACGTTGATAGCAAGCACTCCTGACCATCACATTTACCTGATTTGTCACCTGGAAAGACAGATCTAGGAGCACCCCCCAGACTGCGATCACAGTCATTTGAGGGGAGTGTGAAACCCATCTAGGACTGGTTGCAGTATCCCAGTACCTGGATTAGGGGCCCAGACTGTGAGTACCTCCATCTTGTCTAGATTTAGTTTTAGTCTGTTTTTCCTCATCCAGTCCATTACTGCTTTAAGACCTTCATTGAGAGGAGAGATGCCATTAGCAGTCAAAGCTGTAGACCAAAACATGGAGTAATATATCTGGGTGTCATCAGTGTACTGATAATACCCAGCCGCATTGTACCAGTTGCACTAGTTGCCAGTATATTTCAGAATCTAGTTTAAACTTCCCTGCACCTGTATGAATCTTCCCAGCCTCAAAGATTGGCCACAAAAGCCACTTTGTGTGCCTACTGATAAGGAGGTTGGCAGGCTGAAGGGACAGGACATTTTCTGTGGTCATCATCTTTATGGAAACTTGTTGGCCTGCTTCTTGCCAATTTTTCAATGGGTCTTACTTTTAAATGATATTTACCTATATTTTATATTCTATGTTTCATGGCTCTAACCCGTACCTGTTATTTTATTGTAAGATATTATTCTACGCTTTTTAAAAATGAGGATGGTATTTTAATGGGCTGGATGGCCCTTGTGTTCTCTTCCAACTCTATATTCTATGATTCTATGAATGCTGCTGTTTTAGTTAACTGTGCCCATGTATATCACTGCTTTAGCATTTAAAAATTTTATTTAGCAAACTTCCTCAAAGAGGTTTTTAAACTTGAAAATCTTTTTAATCTTTACATTTAAACTTCAAAATATAGATATTTTA
>NC_056523.1:269274078-269301911 GCF_019175285.1 Sceloporus undulatus
AATAATAATAATAATAATAATAATAATAATAATAATAATAATAATAATAAACAAAACCCACGTAGATTTCAGTGGGGGGATTTGTACACAAGTTGGCCACACCTACTTGTACTGTGAGCTGAAAGCAGCCAAGCTCCAGTTTGGTCATTTCCCACTAGTTTAAGTAAGGATGTACTTAGACCACATCTGTAGTATCTGTGTGAGTGCAGTAGACCATATGAATTGTCTAGGTCTAGGAGGAAACAGTGCAGGTGTCAAATAAAAAAAACAGTTGCTGCAGGGCACCTCTGTCTGCAATGTTTGTTTCTTGCTACCAGCTGAGTTATTACACACCCTTTCATCTTGCTTTGTGTCAGAACATGTCTACATTTCATGGTGTTCCCTGCCTCCCTGAGCATCCAGCACTTTTGAAGCTCTGCTGAAAGGCTATAGGGGCCTCTGTATGCTGACGTCTATTTCTATTTATAGTTTAGCATGTCATCAGCAATCCACCAGGGCACTAGAACAAGAGAGCAATTGTTGTCACGTGGAAGAGTAATAGTTTAAATCATATTATGTTTGGAGAATTCTATAAATCTAAGGAATACAGTTTTCTCTGTACAGTATTTCAGTTCAGCCAAACTTTGGTCATTATTCTTCCTGTCCATTGCTCTCACAGTGACAGATGTTGGTCTCCTTTTATTACCTAGCAAATTCTCAGATTAAATTATATTAATCTATAATTGATCTAGCATCTCTAGAAATGGGATCATACAGGAAATTAACCCTTACAGTCTTATTCCTGGTGAGAATTGAGACCAAGACACTTGCCTCCTAGAGCATTAATAATGCATTTCAAGCACAGACTTTATATCAGGACCCCTCCCCCTTCCCCACATATTGTGGTTCTGAACCTGATCTTACCCTGCATTTTGCTACTTAAAACACCTCCACCCCATAGCATAATATTCATATATAATCCCAGTTGTTCCTAAGAAGGGTTTGGACGTTCTACTTTTTTAACACACTACTCACAGGTCCCCATGACCAGCATGCAGTAGCAATTTCTGGGAATTTTAGACCCAAAAGTAACATGCAAAGCTCTGAGCTGAAGGAATCAGAAATTTATAAAATAATTTAGGTGTGTTTCTATATAACATGCTTCCTCTAGCTTCACATAGTGCTCTCAAAACCTGTTGGGATGTAAGTGCTTTCCCAAAAAGACATTTATTTGATTCCTCCCTTAATTTATGACAACTCTTTCCACCCTCCCCATTACTTCTTCAGATTGTTTTAGTCTTGCACACATCTCTTGCTGAGGTTAGTTGTGTTTAAATTACCTTTACCTATAAATAAAGCATATGTTGGCCAAGAACTTATTACATTGTGTTTGCACAGTGTAAATTCTGTACTTAGGTGTTACACTACTCTTCTACTCAATATCAGCATTTATTTAAAATACATGTTTTAAATAAATAAAGCCATATATGCATGTCAAGTTCAGCCTTCTTTAGCCATAAATACAAAATGTAGCTGACAGTAGTTTTTGAGAGTGCCCTAAAGGGTAACTAATTTAACTACAGCTCATCATAATTATGAAATGCTGTTTCCCCCCCAAATTGCTAAAATATACTTACAGTGGATAAAGAATATTGTGAGGACAGACCATTTTCAGTCTATTGCTCTTAAAGGTTGGTTCAAAATTTTAAATTCTTCAGTTTGCATATCCCATATGATATCTTGCAATGTTTATTTTCTCCTTTTTGGCACAGACACAGGGAAAGCGTAAGAATCCCTTATTTATTTATCCCAAGCCTTTTAGTATGTTCATCCCCAAACTCTCAGAACAGAATATAGAGATCAGTCATAAAACATTCCCCACTGTCAGGCTTTCAATATAAAATACACCATGCAAAAAGAAAAAGAATTGTGAAGGATGAGGAGAAGAAGGAAACAAACCTGGTCACAAGATCTTTGATACAGCATGACACTACTTTATGCAATGTAATCCTACACATATTGATAAGAAAGTGGATTTTCTTATATTAAATGGTGCTTACTGCTAGGTACATGTGCATAGGGTTGTCAAGGCCAAATTCCTGTACACTACAACAGTGATAGCAAACCTTTCTGGAAAGAGGAAGAAGAGGAGTGTGCTCTATCTCCGGCCTTCAGATGTCTCTGGAGTAGCAACGGAAGGCCAGGGAGGGTTGGGAAGGAGGAAGAAGCAGAGGAGCACATCTCTTCCTTCTCCTCCTCCCCCCACACTGTCCCCAGCCTTCAGCTGCTTCTGGAGCAGAACCTGGAGGCTGGGGAGGGTCAGGAAGGAGGAGGAACAGACACACATCTCTTCCTCCTTGTGCTGGGGGAAATGACATTGTCTGCCATCTCTGGCACGCGTGACATAGGTTTGCCATCACTACAATACATCACAGCATAAATGTCTGCAAGCATATTACTGCTACAGCCCTTCCCAAAATTGCAGACTAGGGCAGTAATAACGGAGAAGAGAGAATAGAATAATAATGAATATTGTACTGCGAAGTTTTTGGGATTAATCTCTATAAAGTGAAATAGGGTTCACTTCATGAGATTGTTTTCAGAACCTCCAAGACTTGTTACTGTCACACACTTTAAAGTTTTCCCTCTATTCAAAAGCTAGAAATTTGCTTTTAAAAAACCAAATTTTAATTTTGATCTCAGTTGTGAACTCTAATTCTGCAATTAATTGCACTCGCATGATGAACATTTTTTTAAAAATTATATTAATATTTCTGTAGGTTTGTCATCCAAGGCTCACAACCAACCAGAAACACATTCCAGTCAGCCATGGCCCTGGAGGATTTCTTAAGGTATATTTATTTAATATTTCATAAAAACTTTTGTTAGATAAAGGGAATTTAACTGTATTACTGATTGGGATTATTTTATGGCTATTGAGTGAATGAGGGGAGGTAGTAAATTGGTTTTTTAAGATTAAAATATCTATGTGTTTGTTTGTGTGTATGTATGAATACATGTACTGAAGGTTAAGAGCTAACTACTCGTTACATACATATAAAACAGAATCATGAAACTATTTTCTGAAAAGTTCAAAACAGGCTTTGGAGAGGAACGTGTAATTGGTCTCTCCATAATATATCTTATCTACCTTCAAAACTTTTCAGTGGAAATAAATACAGTATTATGGAGATATTGTAAATTATAATACAGTTGGCCCTCCTTATCCATGAATTCTGCATCCACATATTCAACCACCCATGGCTTAAAAATACTTTTAAAAAAATCCAAAAGGCAAACCTTGATTTTTCCATTTTATATAAGGGACACCATTTTACTACACCACTGTATATAATGGGACCTCATCATCCACAGATTTTGGTATCTACGGGGAGTCCTGGAACCAAACCCCAGCAGATGCTAAGGGCCCACTGTATTACTGTTAAAATGACTCTACAGTTTTTAGTACTGGTAAATGTAAAAGCCTTGCTAAATCATTCTGCATATTAGACATAACTATAACAACAGAACTTGTTTTGATCCCCCCCCCCCCCCCAAAAAAAAAAAGCCCTATCTCTTCAACCAGGCAGCACCATAACCAAAGTGTTTCTGAGGTGCTGCAGACTGGAACACCAAGACATGTCTGTAGCATTCTCCCACATGCAAGGCATGTTGAGGACAGGCAGATGGAAAGATCCTCTGAGGGTACTGCCACAATTGCTTGACTCAGTGCACCCTGCATATGGAGTAGTACTGCAGACCTCATGTCCTGGTGCCTAAATCCACAGTATTTCAGAAGCCCTTTGGCTGGGGTGTTTTTTGGAGAGTCATGTTTGGTTATTAACACCCACAATAGTAAACCTCAAACATTATGACATTTGTAAGTGCAGATTATGATCTCATAACTACAGGATGCCAGCCCTCATTCCCATTTTGGTATTTCTAGTACTGAATATGACATATATTTAGAGTAAAATTATTTTTCAAAAGCCACAGAGCATACTGATTTCATTCCCTTATCCCTTTTTACTGATGACTCAAAAGATTTGGCAGCAAAATTGGCAACTAAGCAAAACAGTGGACAAATAAAAAACAGTTTAAAGAGCTATTCCTAGAGCTAACATAAGAAGATTCCCATGAATCTTCATGAACAAATCTGGTGTTCCGATAACAGCACATTTTCTATACTTCTGTTGAGTGGAATCTTAGAACTGCATACTTTAGTGATTCTAGAATTTGAAGATACAGCCATGTTAGCCTGTAGAATCAGTATGTAGAGAGATCATGTAGCACCTTTGGCAGCATGAACTTTTGTAGATTTATGTCTACGTTCTCAGATACATTTGGAAATGCAGTGATGTTAGTTAAATCTGTCACATTCAGAAGTGTTCATGATTTTGCTGTATCATATTATCAGGATTTTCACTGATGGAACTGAGACCAAAGCTGTGACTGTTGTAAGACTGACACAGAAAGTGTGAAAAGTTCAGATGATCTAATATATCAGTTTCAAGGTAGAGATAATTATAGCGCTTAATTATAGTAAGTACTATAATGATTATAATTAAGTATTATAATTACTTCTCTCATTCATCAGGTCACCATAGGTTGAAGCTGAAGCTGGTTTGATGGCAATTAAAAACAATAAATTATAATTACTAGGTCTCAAATACAAACTTATTTAAATCCCATTGATTCAATTGACCTGCTTTAATTGGGACTGGCCCATGGTCATTTTTTCATGACATGGGTTGCTCATTTCATCAAAATCTGCAATAGAAACTATGATACTCCAGCAGTGCACAAAAAGCACAGTACAGAATTTATTTATTTTTTGTTTTAGTCTGTAAAATGGTTGCATTAACTAGCTGCTCAGCTGCAAACACCCACCACTGTGTATTCATTCAATAAAGTAAAAGGTAAAGGTTTCCCTTTTGACAAGGTTGTCAAGTTGTGTCTGACTAGGAAGCAGTGCTCATCTCCATTACTAAGCTGAAGCGCCAGCATCGTCAAAGACAACTCTGATCATGTGGGCAGCATGACTGCATGGAACACTGTTACTTTTCCACTGGTGCCTATTTATCTACTTGCACTTTTTACATGCTTTCAAACTGCTTGGTTGATAGAAGATGGGACTAGTGATGGGAGCTCACTCCTTCATACGGCACCTGAGCCTTGACCTGTCGATCTTGCGATCATCAGAGTCAGTTTCTTAACTGCTGAGTCACCACGCCCCTATTCATTCAATAACTGTATGTTTATTAAGACTTACTCCTTCCTAGGCAACTCTTTGAACTGGCAGACTTTACTATAAAGATTATCATGCAGATTTGTCATATACTTTTACACGCATTATTCCTGAAAATAAAATGATGACCTAAAAAAAGTAATAATTGTGTTTGTGCTATTTGTGCTAAATTTGTTTTGGAGCTTATGTATGTTACTGTGGCCTTTATTACAGACTTATTTATTTTTGATTACAGGTAATAGCTATTAGTTTATGTAGAGCATATTCTATGTGCCTGGCAGAATCATTAATAGTGTGATTGAATGAGCTATTCAGTGGCCCAGTGAACTGCTTCTGAAGGATATGTGAGTGGATACAAAAAGGCACACTTTAGGGTTTGGTGATAAGAACTGATTCCATCACTATCCATTGATATGAGTCTGCCACTGGTTGGCTGCTTTCCATACAAGTACACCATAGTAATATATTAAAGCACATGCATTGTAGTGAAGGAAGAAGAAATATGGCTGATGGAATTCTAACTTCATGGAGTGTTTCTTGGTCTTAGAGTGAAGGACAGTGTATGTGAGGAAGACAAGAGATACAAGCCACATGCCATTTGGGCTGCAGTTGGAGGAAAACGAGTTCTTGCCAGTCTCCCTTGCTGGTCAAGGGGAAACCCAAAGTTTCTTCCTTCTCATTCTCCTTTTTCTGCTTCTTATGAAGGTTTTCCAGAGCTGAGCTCTGGGAGGAGATCTTCACTTATGAGCAGGCTTTGTTCTTAAGAGAGTAATTTGGGCTGCCATCTTGGTCCCTTACTCCCAGGCCATGAGGATGGAGGACTGCCTGGCTGCTACCTCTGGAATGGGTTTCTGTTCCATCTGTGATGGCATATCTCCTCTCTCTCCTTGGCCTTCTAACTTCTTCCTTCACTCCTTGAATGTTGGAGTCTGCTTCTTTCTTTCTCTCTCTCTCTCTCTCTCTCTCTCTCTGTGTGTGTATATATGAAACATGATGGTAAGGTGGAAATGCGCTCTGAACTTAGAGTGATGAACTCTTCAGAGAATAAAGCTAAACAGAGGATTGTCAGGACAGCCCATTGTTAATTTGCTTCTATAATAAAAGCTCTAGCTAAGTGTTCAGGCTGGTAAAGTGTTTTGTAGACCAGGAATCTCAGAATTAACAATTTGAATTAAAAGAATGAACGACAAGATTCATACATACAAATACAGCTGCAATCTTCTCCACATGCCTTAAACCAGCTCTAAAACTTTGCAATACTTTAATAAGCAGTCTCTTCAAAATTCTAATGTAGTTTTTTTCATCCATGGCTAGATTAAAGGGCCCAGTCTTTCAGTTTTATGAACTCTTCTTCCTAATCTAAAACAGCCTTATAAAATGGAGAAACAATTAAAAAACAAGGAACAGATATCTGAATTCTACATTGCACACAAAAAGGGCCTTTCACATAGCTTAGGCAAGTGGAAGAGAGAACTGTATTTGCTTATCCTAGAATGGTCACATGGGATTTTTTTTTATGATTGTATGGCAGAATTTCAGGACTGAGATTGTTTTCACAGCTGAAAAGGAACTGCACAACACAATGCTTTTGGCATTCTCCCCAGTTCTCTGGTCTGTATGTCTATGTTGCTTGTATTTTTATGTTTTCAGTTTTCTTCCTATATCCTCTACATAAACAAGGGAAGAAAACCCATTAAGGAAATAATTGTCTTAGTGGAAGGGAATGTTGTTGTGTCTCTAAATATAACAGATATAGATTTTAATCCTTAGATTTTCAGAACAAATTCACATAAACTGTAAATCTAAGCCTTAGCTTAGTCACATATATTATTTTAGGTTTGAAATAGGTCTGTATGTTCTGCAAGTTAAAATACAGAATCATATCATGAAATGTATCCTGATTCTCTCAAATGTTGCCTGGAGACTCTCCCTGGCCCCCAAGTTTGTACTGCTTTTCAAGCAAAAGTTTCTCATAGAGTTTTTTCCCCTTTTTGGAGAAGAGATAAAGATAAGTAGGATAGGATTTTTTCCTCCTTGAATGAGGTTTTTAGGCTGTGACTGTGACAGCCAGACCACCTGTTCATGTTCACTTGGTAGTACAGGACCTCATTAATTCAGTATTTCTAGTAGTGATAAAATTAAACTTCAGTCCTATATGTTAAAAGCAGCAGCATACCAAGAAAAAAAGTGTTCTTTACTAATTTCAGAGAAGATGCCAGCCACAGATTCTGGCAAAACATCAGGAATAAACTCTTCTAGAACATGGTCTCATAGCCCAAAAAACCCACAAAAACTATGGAAGCCTTCGACTTAACATGTAGAATTTATACTTATTTTATCTATCCCATAAAGCAGTGCCTGTATGTGAGTTATACACAAGATATGTAAGTAAAACTGTTTTTGTTACATTAGATGAAGACTGTGTCTCATCTTTTACTAGCTGACAACACGTGTGTGGGAAGGACTGGACTGGTCTCCTGTTTCTCATGCTTATAGAAGATACGTTTCTTCTATTGAAACCCATCCTTCTCTAAGGAGTTTATCACACTAGTGAGATCCCACGGGCAAATAGGATTTAAACCCAATATAAAGCATATAAAACTCAGAAATGCCCTAAATTTATCACACGATGTTGCAGTTAACATGATCTCACTAGTGTGATAAAGCTATAGGAAAGGAGAGTGATGGAATTGTGAATGGAATGGAACTGGCGTACTACCTTCTCTTTTTTGTGTAGTGATAGAGCACACTTGGATAATGCATATGGCTCTCTTCCTTCAGAGACATGACCTGGATGGTGAGAAATAACTAGAAGAGGAAGAGTAATATTTGGGACTGCCAGTGTTTACACAGGCAGAGTGACTTTGGGTTAGAAGTGTAACGATAATGTAGAGGCCCCTGCTGGGCTGTGTATGAGTTGCTGACATCCCCTTACAGGATCAGACTGGGTTGTTCCCTGTTCCCAAGGGTGTGTGCAGTAGAGATAGTTTGAATTGATTGTGTATGACAGTTAGGGTTTAGCTTGAAGCTATCTTTGCCTGAACAAGCTTAGTGGTAGAACTACATTGTAGCTGGATTCTTAACACTGCTGAAAATGCTGAATATGGAAAGCCTTGAAAACATGAAATATGATTGTGGGCTGTTTACTTGGCACAGAGGCTAGGAAAATATTCTGCAGCCAGCATAATGACTCCCTCCACCCCAGTCAGGAGTTTGCAAACTCTTGAGTTAAGGAATAAATTGCAGTTTTTCCATTTGAAAAAATGGCAAAACTTATTTGTCTGAGGACAGACAATTTGAACTTAATCCAAACAGGGTAGAAGTGCAGTTGGTTCGGAGTTCTGTTGATCTGGATATAGTGGAACCACTCAAATGAGATCCAAAGCAATTTACACCATATGCTAAAACAATACATCTAAAACAGTCTGAAATCCACAACCCCCCAAAACAAAAACATTAAACACAATCCACTTATAAACATTAATTTAGAACAGTACTGCACCTTGCCATATTCTGCAATCATTTCATAATTAGCATGCACCACACACACATTTCTCTTCTGCAGCACCCATGTTGTAGCCCCTTCCTCTATCCCACTCCCAGCTTCACGATTGGTTTTGTTTTGCTGCTATGGCATAATGGCAGAAAGACTCACGCTGACACCTGGCACTGGGCAATACATTTTCCCATTAGAGGTTGAATAGGAAAAGAAAGTGTCCACACTGTCTCTACCATATTTTTTTCCATCTTGTGTAGACGAAACTGTCTGCTTTTAATCTGAACCTGTATAGTGGGGTGTGCTTTGGCATTTTAGCTGTTTCCTTGCCACAGCACCATCAGAGCATCTTTGCATTGTGGTGCCAATCCAGTAAGGTGCTGCAGCTGAGAGTGATCCTAGTACAGTAGTCTGTGGATTTCCCTACACAAATCTCCTGGAGAATCCTGGGACAAGAACTAGCTGGCCACACCCCCAGCCCACCCACATCCCACCTAGTAATGGAGTTGTCACAAAAGGAAGTGGGATCAGAGTTCCACAGCAGACAGGCTACTGTTTGGTGGTGTGAAAGGTAGTCATTAATGGATTATTTTGAGCATGCAAAAATGCACATTTGTGACAGCGCTATGACAGGATGCTGCCAGGACATTAACAATATGCAGTACGAGATAATTGCGCGGTGGTGTTGCTGTGTCACTGTGGCCCAATGCAGATGGGCAAAAAGCACTGGTCTGTGTGCGGGATGAGGGCTGAGCATCCCCACGCTCACACCTCTCCCCGCACTGCCCCAGGCGCCATACTTGCACGCATCCATTCAGATGGCGTGCGTGTTGATGATGTCCCTTTGGCTGCGCCAAAAGGGCATAATCAAGCAGCCTGGCAGCTGCTATGACGCCTCTTCAGAGGCACAAAAAGGAGCCAGAAAAACTGGCTCCTTTTTGTGCTCTGCAGTGGCCGGATCAGTGCTGCTGTGTGCGTTTGCTGCAGCACCGATCCAGAGCAGAAAGGGGCGGTGTCTCACCGCCCCTTCCTTGCCTGTCTGTACCAGGCCTATGTCACCATAGCACAGTGGTGCAATAAAGCCTTACACATTAAGAATAAGCACACGAATTACACAACCTCATCCAGTTAAAACTGAAGGCCTGTTTAAATAAGAAGGTCTTTGCCTGCTTGCAGAAAGAGGGAAAGGAAGGGGGGAACTGAGTTTCTCTTGGCAGAAAGTTTCATAGCCTGGGAGCAGTCACCAAGAAGGCTTTCTTTAGGGTCCTCACCAACCATAGCTGTGTTGGTGGCGGGACCAAGAGAAAGCCCTTCCCTGAAGATCTTAAAACTAAGGTAGGCTTGTATAGGGAGATATAGGCCCAAAACAGATGGGCCAAAAGGTCCACCATCAAGTTGTGTTGGGCATGTGGTGTTTAGATGCCGCACCATCCCAAATGGAGCCAGAAAACACCCCAACGCAGCCCCAACCTGGAAGAGCCTGCCTCAAAATGAGCGGGTGAAAAACACTCCTTTTCAGAGGCTGGTTGGAAACAGCGGCAATAGGCCAGACTGGGGCCTCACGTGTGCAATTGCCATGGCGCCGTGGCAAGCAATACTGGGATGATCCCGGGCCACCCTTTTTAGGTTGTCTGTTTCACCCCACAATCTCACATTGCCTAGACCTAAGCCATATGACATGGAGGTGTGCAATTTATTTTGAATAGCGTGACATTTTGCCTGTAGAATAATGTGTGCTGACTGGTGATTCTTCTAGCCTTTGCCTTTTTTATGGATGTGCAGGTGGCATCAATAACTGGACCAAGAGGCCAGAGGCCACTCCAAGCCGCTTGTGGGCTTGAGTCCAATAAGAACAATTTTTGATGCAGAATTCCAAGATGGAAACATAAGCATTTAATCCTCTTCTATTACTAGAATCCATGTCTTTTAACTTCCAACTTGATTAATGAGTGTGGCCTATTTATATGTAGCTGCTCAAATGCAAAAGCATTTATCCACCTTGGCTTAGTCTTGTAGACAATTGTCAATGTGCTGGGTGGGTGTGCAGGTGGGCGGGATGACACCAGCTTGGGGACGTTGTCAGGGTGTGATGGCCATGCCCCCACACCACCCCAAAGCCGGCTAAAGCTGCTGGTTTGTTTCGCCTCTTAGTTTATAAAGTAGGGTCTCTGGGAGCTATGTTATGGTTCTTTATCATTTTAGGGGATGATAAATATGTCTTTTTGGTAAATTATTACAGGAAGAGGGTTCACTACTGGGTACCAGAAGCCTAAGATATACTGTAAGTTGTTTAAGAAGGATGGAGAAGTAGGCACCAAAAAAAGTATGCTTTGATATGAAGGCAGTTTTTTCGTAGTTGAACTGGATTTTCTGCACAATTAATTTGAAGAGCCAATAAAAGTGAAATCTATGATTAAAAACTCAAATGAACTCATTGGAAAGGAGGCTTGTTAACATTAAAGTTCTGTGCCTTTTGGGAGATGGTTTAAAGCAATCTGCTTGATGCTGTTATCTGCAAATGATCTCCTACAGATATATATTCATTGCATAGCCTATGAGTCAGGTTTTAAAATGGTCCCCCACCTCATCTGTAAAATTATGCAAACAGATTTTGTATGGATTGTTGTTTATACATTTGCCTACACAAAACAATTGAAAGAAAGAGTTTACTGGATGGTCTTATTATGTACCTGGGTACATTAAGAAAACAAAGACTGGCATTCTGTTAGGTATTTATGTCATTGTAAACTGACTTAGGATCATGAAAAGGAGAATCATGGTGTTGCACCATGCTCATATTTTCAAGAGCAAAACAGAGACATGGCTACTTCTCTGGCACCATTGTGCAAATAGTGCCAGCAGCATGAATGGTCCTGAGATACAATGTGTGACGATCCACAATATGTCTTGATATGCTTCAGGATATGTTGCACAGAGGGGGGACCCTGTTGTGTAATGGGATATCTTGCATGGTGCCTTATTGTGCAAAATCACAGTTCACTAGCCTGGTGCTGTATTATGTCAGCATCGTAGCTCTGTCATCATAAAGTTGCACATCTTAACCTCTGATGCAGAATCTTGGGCAAAAACTTTCCCTCTCCTTATGGTAACGGGTGGGTTTGTGATGCTCGGAATCTTGAGCCAGCCAATCAGGAGCCAGAGATTCTGAACCAATCAGAGGCCGGCTGGGGCTATAAAAGATTCAGAGGCAGTTAGAAGGGGGTTGGAAGTCGAAGGGGGTTGGTTGAGGGAGGTTGGAAAAAGACTGGTCCCAAGGAGGGCTATAGTCTGGAAGTCCCTGAGGGGACAAGGTGTGAAAAGAGTAAATCTAATCTTATAGATCAAGGAAGGGTCTAAAGATTGGAAAAAGGGTGGAATCTAAAATAAGAGTTGCTAGGAATTGCTGCAATTGATTAATTGAGAAGCAAGATTACAACTGTTTATTTTTGACAATCTTTTATTCTGTTTTGTTTATACAATAAACTTATTTTGTTGATTTGAAGTCGATCTGCTTGGCCTGAGTGATGAGTTTTGAACACGCTACCAGTTATATATTTGAGGCCAGAGATTGAAAGTTTGTTGCCTCATCAGATAGGAAGAAAGATTGTTACAGTGACTGGGGAGAACATTCATATTTTCCTGGTTAGAAAAGCCAGAGGACTGCTTATTTGCAGCTTTGTTGATGTTCAGCAGTAAGGATTGTTCTTTGAACTGAGTGAAATGGTAAACAAAGTGGTAAAACAGAGGTAGAAATTATGCAGCCCTTAAAGATGTTGTCTCATTGCAGCATCCAGTATTCCCCACCATTGGCTATATTGACTAGGCCTTCTGGGAGCTCTTTGGAGGGCTGTTATGATTCCCACCTGCATTATAAAAGCAAGTGCTATCCTAGGACATCATCACACAGGGAGCTGTGTGCATCCATCCCCAAAATGGTTAAAGTGGTGGCATCCCAGAAAAGCAAACCCATTTGGTAATGGTTATCACACACAAGAGCACAACAGGGGTTAAAGCACATTAGTTAGGGTCAGATTCGAATTTGGGTATGCAAAAGAGACAAACAAATCCCCATTGGTTGCTTAGAGATACCTTTTCAAAACTGTCAGTTCCACAAGAGTGCACACACAAACTCTCTCTCTCTCTCTCTCTTTCTCTCCAGGAAGAGGAGGGGAAACCAGGGGGGAATCCTCTTTGCCCCTAAAGCCTGAGAAACTGTGAGAGGAAAGCAGAATGAGGCTGCCCTTTGCAAACTCCATAAAACCACAAAGACAGATACACACACACACAAGAGAGAGAGAAAAGAGGGGGCTTGCCTGATTCCACAGAGGGCTGATCTTCCCCAATGCCTTCCAGAGCATGTCCTCCATTTCTCCCTCCTGTCCAGGAGGACTTCCAAAGGGTCCTCCCACTGCCTTAATTAGAGGAAGAAAAGCAGCCAGCGAGCCTAAAGAGGGAAGTCTATGTGTATCCCTTTAAGGGATGAGAGCATTCTCCCTCTTTGGCACAGCAAGACACCCTGGGAAATGAAGTCATCTGAGGCTTGCTTTCCACACAGCTGGCATTATGTGAAGGGAGTCAATTTGCAAGCAAAATGGACACATAAACCCAGTAGTTTTGTGAAATTACTTACTTCCTGATTGACCTCACATTCTCCCTGCAATCTCTTCTGATTGCCTGCAGAGTCATGTGAAAAGCAGCTGCGAATTTGTCCCTAAGCCCTGGATGACCCTGCATTGGCCCCACTTTAAACGTCCAATTTTGCCCTGTGTGATAACATCCAACAGAAACAGCCTTTAGTGCTTGCAGAGTGAGAAGTCACTGCATCTGTTTCTCCCTGACAAGAAACTATGAAAAATACTTTGAGTTCAGAAGTTGGGAAACTTTTAAAGTCATTTTAGTGTGCTCTTTGGGAAGAGAGTTGCATACACAGCCAATAATCAGATAAAACTTCTCCCGTTCCAATGAGAAAGCAAGCTTGATACTCTTATTACCTCTTTACATCAGCCAAAAGGTGCTTCCAGTCAGAGGGCTTCTGGTACCACCAATCCAAAGGCTTATGCTCCTATCCTGTCATTTTCCTCTTAATCTTTTTTTTTCAAGCAAGAAATAAAACTGAGAAAATGGTGCAAAAATATGAGAATGTTACATATAGGAAACAGTATCGTTTGGATGCATACATAACCCAATAACGTTTTTTTGTTTCATGCTGGGCTATTGCAGGAGAAAAGCTTGAGTTAAGGGCTGGATTTTAAAGTGTGTGTTTTAGCAGAGAGCTGAATTTTACACACAATTCCTACCTCTCCCTGCTAGGATGGCAAACTGGACATCTCAGTTCTTCATCACAAACATCTACATTTTTAAATGTCAGTGTGCACTGTAGCCTTTCCACATATGGCAGTTTATAACCTTGGAGGTCCTTTCACACTAAACAGTTATAGTGCTATGATTTCACTTCAGCTGCCAACATCATGTGGAATCCGGGAGTTTGTAGTTTGGGGAGGCACTAGAGCTCTTTGGCTGAGAATTCTAAATAACTCTTCCTAGACTGCAAAAACCAGGATTCCATGTGATGCCGTCATGGCAGTTAAAGTGGTAGCATAGCTTTATAATTGTTCAGAGTGAAAAGGCCCAGGGGGTCTTGAATCAATCACCATTGACTGCAAGCCTGATGTGGTCTGTGCAGGGAAACTGTACCTGAATATAGCAGAGTGGATATGTACATCAGTGTTTGGAGTCTTCATAATATCTTAGCACATGTGAAAAAAACACCTGTCAAGAAGGTTCCAACAACTGAGATTTTAAAGCAAAGATTTCCTCTATAGATGTAGTATCCTTTGAAAAATAATGTTTAATGCTCCAGTCACATTTACAAGTCCATAACAGGGAAGTGCATGCATCGGATCCACGTTATATTTGTATAACACAGATTGTCAGAGAAATGCAACTAACTCTCCCTCCCACTCCTTCTTATCTATAGGACAATCTTCCCATCCCGAAGGAAGTCAATCGCAAAAAGAAAGAGGAAGCGGAAGTTTTGTCACTGATACCAGCAAATGGCTATGGACACCATTTCACCAAAATCAATTACCTCTCCTCTTTTTAATCATTACTCCTCATTTGTATTAAATATGGTGTATGGGTGTTGATGAAATCATCATGGTGTCATATATCGGGAATTGTTTCTGTGTATATCATAAGAAGAAAACTAAGGGACTCTGAGCCTTGCTTTAGAGGATTACAGTGGGGATAATGTATATCATAAAACCGGTTTTTAACCATTCTGACTCAAGTAAAAACTCAGAAATTTCACACTGTGAATCCAAGTTTACAAACATTAACAGGTGGGCCTTCAGGCCTTGTTCTATCACAGCAATGTCTTCCACAACTCAAACTCAACTGACTACATGCAACTGGTAATCTGCTGCCTCTCCATTCCCACGATTCCGAACTGCTTCTTGCAGAGGCTGAGAGTCCCCTTTTATTTCATTTTAGATGTAACAAGCCTAGTAGTTTATTTTCACTGATTGTCTGTATATCTCTATATTTTATCCATGTACTCTTTTGATGTATAGAAGTAGTATGAAACTCATGGTTTCCTTGTGGTAAGTGACTGAGATGCTGCCACGGGATTTGAGACACTGATGAATGGTGCTATTTTGGACTTTAAACATGCTCCTTGGCAAGGTAGCTCTGATGGAGTTATTTTTAATTTCCATGTTCTAAGAAGGTGTTGGTACTTTGTTCTCGTTCTTTAGACTGGACTGACTTGTTTCCTTGTGTCTTCAGTGTGGCTTTCTTATTAAGTGTTGTAGAGTGAGTAATTACTAATAAAAGATAGTGAGGAACCAATTTCCACCTGGGTATGCTCACAAACTTGCAAATGGTAGCGGGAGCAATCACAAAACTGTAATTTACTACAATTTTCCTTTCTGCCATTCTGCTTGTCTAACCTGGATAAATATAGCAATAATTTTCTTATAATCTTTAGGGGTCTTCTTTTGCCTTTTCTTTACTGATTCAATAGGAAGACTTTTTTTTAGAAGAAAAGAAAAGGAAGGTTAGCATGTTTTTTAAATGTCCTCTTAAAAATGAAAACATTGGCTCCTTTAAAAAAAAAAAGAGCATAATTAATTGTTTATTTGAATGTGTAGAAAGTAAACCGTCTTAAGGCAATGGATATGACCCCACAGTATTTCCAACATGTGGATTTTACATTTTTGTTCTTGCTCCCAGAGAATTAAGCAACAAAATGCAAAATAAACAGTACCATCTACTCATGGAATGTTGTTGTGTTAGACACAGTCTGGAAGCCCACCTTAATTTTTTATATAACTCTGTCCTTCGGCTCTTCCTTTTACTGGGCAGGCTTTGCCCTGCACTGTTTAGCTTCTGACTGTTAAATACCAATGCATGCACTGCACTTCTTAATTTTTTTTCTCCCCTCCCCCCCAATTCTTGTGCACTTTCTTCTTATAGATTAGATTAAGTCAGTTGTGCTGTATATACATATAGCAAGAAACAGTATTCAGCAGTTGTGGCATTTATGTATAATTGCAGTTGTGTACTGCTGAAAATGCAGGCTTTTTGTAACAGTGTGATCTTTAATAATGCACTACAAGTACCCAATGTATTTTAGCTCTTTTAGTAGGATTTGTTCAATAAATATGCAAGCTCTAAGAGTAACAACAACATCCATGGTCTTTTTTTTAAAACCCTACCTGAAATTTTATGTGTTTACTTATTTCACATACTTTAGGCTCCTTTTCAAATAAGCTCAAAGTGGTTTGCAAATACTAAAAAGCAAAGAATGAAAAGAGCAAAATAGCATCCATAAAACTCATAGAAATTACATGACAGAATTTCTAATATTTAAACAGATGAATTGTAGGTTTGCTGCAAGCAAGTCCGGGCAAAAAAGAACAACTTTTTGCCTTAGGATGGGTGGAGTATCATTTCAAAATCATGGGGCCATCTGCTAAAGGCCCTGCTTCTGCCAACTCTGATTCTATTTTTTTTCCCCACAGATGAATGTAAAATACAGCCTCATTAGAAATTCAAGTTATGTGAGGGCATACATGTAGAATTGTCAACTTGTCCATGGATCTTAAATGAAAATAATGAATACACATTTTATTTGTTTATGTTATTTTACTCTTTCAAAAATGTTTAAATCTTCCTTTGGCTGAAATGTTTGCTATTTTGGCAGAATAAATGCACATACCAGTCACTGTGCCAGTGAAAAATCATAGGGCATATATGCTGATGAAGCAAGAATGAGCCCTCAACAGGAGAAATCTGAGGGATGTTTGTATTGAATCAAACATGGCATTTACAAAGGTGGTGATGTAAATGGCTTTATCCACAAAGCAATTCACAAATGTCACACTAGGGGATCAACACTATTTCCCTGAGAACCAGCATAAAGCAGCATCTTCACCATTTGGAAATAGTTCTACAAAAACAAAACAAAACAAACCTCACATGTCTGTATAGACATCATGATAGAGAAGAAATACCTTTGCCTACAACTCCACTGTGCAACAAGCTATAAACATTGTTTTTGCCTGCACTCAAGTTTTCTGCTGCCTGGGTTTTAGTTGTCAGTCCTGCTGCTTCATCCTGCTGTTTCAGACATACTGGCTATAATTAATGGAGAGAAATAGCATGTCCTGATCAGATCAGTATCGTATCTTCATATTTTACAGGAATGTTTGTCCAGTGTTGAGAGATGATTAATAATAATAATAATAATAATAATAATAATAATCACAATCATAGAATTATACAGTTGGAAGAGACCGCAAGGGCCATCCAGTCCAACCCCCTGCCATGCAGGAAATCTAAATCAAAGCATCCCTGACAGATGGCCATCGAGCCTCTGTTTAAAAACCTCTAAGGAAGGAGATTCTGCTACACTCCTAGGAAGTGTGTTCCACTGTCAAACAGCCCTTACTGTCAGGAAGTTCCTCCTAATGTTGAGATGGAATCTCTTTTCCTGTAGCTTGCATCCATTGCTCCGGGTCCTAGTCCCTGAAACAGCAGAAAACAAGCTTGCTCCCTCCTCAATATGACATCCCTTCAAGTATTTAAATTTATACACTGCCTTTCCAACAGATCAGAGCGGTTTACAAAATTGCATAAACAATTACATGAACACTTACATAACACATAAACAACTATAAATTCACCCCCTTACCTTAACTAAATACAGTTAAATTAATTAATCAAAATACAGTTAACATCAAAGTACAGTTCAATTAATTGCATTCAAATATATGGGAAAAAATAAAGCCTCCCCTACCAGCCAAATGGACTGGCCCTTGCCCTTGCTCTCCCTGAAGCGCCCCCCCCAAGGGGTGACCCACCCGCCGGTGGCAGGCCCTCCGCAGCAGGCACCCAGCCTTTATCCCCATCCCAAGGGGAACAAGTGTTCCTGGCTGGATACCTGGGGCCTGGTCCTAGCAGGAAACAGTATGAGGTCAGCAGTCCACCAGGTGAAATGGAGCATGCAGGTAGCAAGCAGAAAGTACACACAGGTACCTTTCAATTTGTGCAGCCTCAGGATGTGGATGGGATCCTCAGAGAGGTGACAGCCACCACATGTGTACCAGACCCTTGCCCTTCCTGGCTTATTAAACAGGCCAGAGAATGATTGGCTGAGTGAGTACGAGAAGTGATTAATGCCTCTATGTAAAAAGGTAGGATCCCAACATGCCTGAAGGACGCTGCAGTAAGACATCTGAAAAAACCTTCCCTGGATCCCACTATATTACATAACTATAGACTGGTCTCCAACATCCCATTTTTGGGCAAGACGCTGGAGTGTGATTCCTTCTCAACAAAAACTATTTTTAAAATCTTATAGTTTTATTAGTGGTTTCACCTTGTTTTCAATTTGTATTGTTTTAAATATGTTGTTAGCTGCTTGAGTCCCATTACTGGGAGAAAGGCAGGATATAAATAAATGAACACACAAACAAATAAATAAAGTAGACAAAGGTTTTGATGAAATCACAAGCTGCAAGACTCACCTGTTTCGGGGGGGTAGATACTGTAACTGGACCATCACTCCAGTGGAAAATTTGGGGCCTCAATTAAGTTCAGACCTCATTTAAACCTCAACATTTGCAAAGTTTCTATGAAAAAGGTTTAAGTGGCATATCATCTACCAAAGGATCAGTCAGCATAAAGACACCAAACAAAACACTGTCTACAATGCAATCCTGACCTGTTAACCATTTAAAGAAAAGGGGTGTTTTTCAAGGATTTCTACACTTCAATGATTATGCAAAGATGAAATACTTGAGGGTTTACATCCCTAATGTTGACATACGACCATATTGACTCAGTCAATGATATTCCTCACTAGAAAGACATCCAGAAGAAGAGAAAGCTCAGAACTTTTCAGCCTTTTCCCTCTTTATCTGGCATGCCAGATTCTCACTGGTTTTTCTGTGCTCTTTGCAGCAAATGTGGGACACTCATCATCCCCTCCAGATACTGCACAACAAAACATATAGTAGTAAGTAACAGCAATAGCACCATTTTAAAAACCCTAATGTGTAAGATCACAAGCCTCAATCCAATTGTTAGTTCCAACTAAAATGTCAAGACTTACATAAGCTCTATTGATGCAGTGGATCTATTTTAGTTGGGACTAACAATTGGATTTAGGGCACAAGTTTGAAAGAATCAAGGGTCATTCTGTCCATCTTTGGCTGGAAGAAGGATTGTCTAGTGACCAGCCATAAATCATTAGAGGAACAAAAATATTTCTATGAAGATTTTTATTCTGGCACCAACCCTGTGCTATACAAAAATTCCCCATTTAACTTTTGTGTAAAAAAAAAAAGACAGTGTGGCTCAATATCATTTAATTGTCCCAGATTCCAGTGTCTCCAGGGATACGGACTGCTGCAGATTCCTCTTGCTGTTGATCTGAATGAATGGATGACAAAGTACTGGAATATTTTCTTCATTCAAGAATTCCTCTATGGAGGGCATCCTACACACTGTTTTTTTTTTATAGAACCACCTTAATTTGTATCACACATGATCAAACGATACTGAAATATTTTTTAAGGAAAAAACTGTATTGCTAAGAATGTGCTTTGTGCTAGCCAAGATCTTCAAGACTCAAAGTAGTCATCAGGTGAACACATTTCAGAGCAGATTGTTGGGGGAAAAGAGAACATTCTAGTTTATTACATAGGGCTCTTGTGTACTGTCTTCGGCTGCTTATCTCATGCTGTCGTTGAACAAGCAGTGTTACTTTTCATACACATACACAGTGCTTCCAAATGTGCACAAAGGAGCAGCTGGTTTTCTTTCCTAGCTGCAGTCCCTCTTGCTGCAGCAAATGCAACTTTGGAGAATTACTGACTTCACCAGAGGAAGGCAACTGGGTGTCCCCTCCAAATATTTGAACTATTGATCATGTGAGCTGGAGGTAATAAGAGCAGTAATTCAAAAGACTTTAAAAGTACCAGATTATCTTCTTCTACCATAAGGATTTCCTCCTCTCTCAGTGGATTTAAAAGGAAGAAGTTTGACAACTCTGGTTCCCACATGAATCTTCAAATGTCTCCTTCTGGTTCTTTGTACTACTGTAGTAGTAGTAAGTAGGAGTATTGTACAACTGCCATAACAATTTCATTTTAAAATTTGTCAATGGCTGGCTAGTATTCTTTGGACTACTAGTCATAGATATTTTCCAGGTGCTAGGACAAAGTTCATGTGTCCAGGGGGGCAATTTTGTTATAAAGATATGAGCAAAAAGCTAGACCAAGATGATGGGAAATGCACCTCCCCCCCCCCACCATTACATTTTCCACAGACATTTCTAATAATAGTGTGCAATGTGCTTGCATGAGTGTTCTAACAGGCATCTTGTGTGTGTAGTTTGTAATGTTTTTGCAGTATATTACACATTACCTCTCACCTCTTCAACCACATTCTCAAAATGTATGCCACAATATTTTGGGCATTTTGTAATTTATTCTGTATACTAGGATTGGAAGAATATACCCCTACCTGGGAGACCTCCAAAGCCCTGGTCACCACATAATGTTATTTTTAAATTTTTTTAAAAAAATTCTCCCCAACACCCCAAAATGCCCAAATCAACACAAAACATGGTAGTTTAGGCAGATTCAGCCCCGCTACCCCCCCATCCCACCCCAGTGCTCCTAAATGGCCCATTTTCAGCCCAAACCAAAACTGGGTGTGACATTACATCCTTTTTGGTTTGGGTGAAATGTGTCCTTGCTCTGGAAGGGCATGGGGGTGAATACTAGCCCATGGTGCAGTTGCCAATCCTTACTGTGTATTAATAATTATTGTTTTTGTTGTGTGCCTTCAAGTTATTTCCAACTGACAGTGACCTTTGAAGCAGACCCATAATGGGGTTTTCTTGGAAGGATTTATTGAGAGGAGGCTTGCCATTGCTGCCTTCTTAGGCTGAAAGAGTGTGACTTGCCCAGGGTCATCCAGTGGGTTTCCATGACTAAATGGGAATTTTCTGGTTTCCTAGGGTCCTAGTTCACTCCAAGTGTGGCTCTGATGTGGTCAAAACAGCACCAGCTGTGCACAAAAGGAAGCTATCTGTATGCATCCCAAGGTTTACCAGAATACTACTACTACAACTAATAATAATAATAATAAAAATAATGGAAGGATCGAAATCTAAAGGGCCTGAGAAAATCCAACCACAGGACAATAATACTGAGACTGCACATGGGTACAGCTTGAAGGCTGACCATTGGGAGAGTGGGAATGGAAAACTCGAGAGGAGGGGGACTTAGTGGTTGCTGGTGGCTTTGGTGTTATTAGTACAGTGAACCCACTTTGGGTTTTAGTTTGAATATTAAAGGAATTATCCAAGGTCCTGAAACCTATCCAGTAGAGATTATAGCTTCTGCCACCAGACAGATAGTTTTTAAAGTCCTAGTTAGTATCACGATAAAATGTTAGAATAGAAAGGAATAAAAAGGATTAATTTTTATTTAGTGGGCCTGCTAAAGGGAGTGTGGCAGTTCAAGGCTGAGAAGAAGCTGAGTAAGCAAACTTTCCTTTAGCCACCTGCCTGTCGAGTTCCCATAGCTATTGGGATGGGTCATGTCTGAGCACTTTGCTTGTGCACATTGATTTTCTTTCTTTGGACTATATAACACTAGTTCAAAGTTTTATGTGTCTGCATCTCAGCTTTTAGGGACACTGTTTCGCCAGCCACAAGGAACAGAAGGAGACAGCAGGGACAGTTTGAATGACACGTGCCCAAATTCTATCTTGAATAAAACAGTTCATAAAGATACAAGAACCCTGTCCTCTTTTTCATGTGATAATCCTATTAACCATGGTGAGGGTAAAATAGTACAGAACCCAGGTTCCTAATAGGTTGTGTTACTTTGCTCACTTTAAAATGAGATTGAGCTAAAATAGGCAGGGCACACTTTTGTGATCCAAGTCTCAAGCCCTTGTGTGAATTGGTCATTTTGATCCTTTAAAGGAAAGGAATAACTGTTTTGTTATATATGTAAGCTACAAACCTATCTCCACAGGCCTTTTTGGTAACTGCTCCCAAGTTGTGGAATTCTTTCCCAAAGAAGGCTTGATTGCTCCCTTTCTGCTAATAGGCAAAGACTTTGTTATTTAATTTACTTAATTTATTTACTGTGGCAGAAGGTTTTTTGAATGGGGTATGTTTTGCTTTTCTTCTTTTTACTTTGTCTTAAAGCATTTAAATGTAATGGTTTTAACAGAGTTGTTAATTTAAAGGTTTTTTTTGTTTTTTTAAATCTTGCATCCATTAGCTTTTAGCTGTTATTTGTTTTCAATTGCAAGTCACAGTGGGTACTGTATAGGGAAAAAGCCAGGACATGAGTTATATGAATAACATAAGCAAGTCCCTACCCCTGAACTCAATGGGAATGGCTTCTGAGCACAGTCAGCCCTCTTTATCCACAGATTTTATATCCACAGATTCCAGCATCCATGGTTTGAAAATACTGAGAAAAAGTATTATTTCCAAATAGCAAAGCTTGATTTTCCATTTTGTATCAGAGACATCATTTTGCTATGCCATTGTATTTGATGGGACTTGACCATCCACAGATTTTGGTATCCACAGGGGACCCTGGAAACCAAACCCCAACAAATAACAAGTGCCCACTGTATATACATATTGGTTGGCCTTGTTAACAATACAACATGACAAAGATGTGAATAGGATATCATACTATTGTAACACATCACATTTGTGTGAACTACAGATAACTGTAAAATGGGTTTAAAAGTAGTGGGAAACCCTTTGAATGGTGCTATGGGCAGAATCTGTGTGTAAGTTAGGTTTAATGGTGTCCTCACACTGAAAATGAAGAAGATCCGTCATTACAGTTAGGTTTATTAGCCCTTTCTCACACAGCAGTGCTTGACACAGTCCAATTTTATTTCCCTCTGAGTCATTTTGGCTCACTCACAGCAATCCCCTTCCTGTTTGCTTCTGCCTATGACTCAGTAGCTCCATTTGTAAAGTCTGCTTACTCAGTTAAATTCTAAACTGGTAGCCTCAGTAGCCACACACATTTCCTACACAGCTCTAATTTCCCAGTTCAAAACCACCTGGATCCTCTGGATGTTTTTATAACCAGCTTTTTTGGTTTCTCCCCCAAATCCTGCATACATTCTCAAGCTGGTCATACACATCTTCAGCCGCAAGTATTTATATAGAAGTATCTGGGAGAAAAAGAGGCTTTAAAAGAAAGCTAAAGTGTGTGGTAGTCTCCCTCTCGCTGCAGATCCTTCTATGTAAACACCAGTGATCTGAAACTCCAGGTTAACTGTAGGAGCAGCAAAATTTTTCCATTAGGTTCTGGAATGTTAATTTAGCCACAGCAGGAAATTATTATATGCCCTGCAACCCTGTTAGTATGTAAGATTTTAGCCAGCGAGGTAAGGAGTCACTTTAGGTGAAATTCTGTTGACCCATGCCTTGAAATACTGTAAATCCAGCAGTTTGGAAAATGCTTTTTTAAAACTAAGTCAACAACATAGTCCATAAATCAACACAGTAAAATGGCTCCAAACTTTTCTCTATAAACTTCCTATCCCCCACGCAGGCAGCAGGGTGATCTGCTCCAGAAAGCAGATGTCAATGAGCTGAGCAAACTCTTGGATAAACCCATTCATTTCTTAATGCAATTTTCTGCTTCAGTATCCTAGCTTGCAAAACTGGACTTGACACAGAAATGTTGGTATGATGGACCCATTGTGGCACTTTCTATGTATATATGTTTGCAAATCTGTGTATGAGATGGAAAGAGTAAACTATACACTTTCTGAAGCCTGTCTTCAAACTCAGACTACCTCCCCTCACCACCTGTTTTAAGCCTCATGTATGCCCAGGGTGACCAGATGTTCTCCTTTTCCAGGACATGCCCTGCATTTCAGCCTTTTGCCCAGGAGGAATTCCAAAATGTTCTCCACTTTGAGCATGACTAAGAAGCATGAATTTACATTTATATGAGTGTTTTTAACTTTTATTTTGTAATGTCATACATTATTCTTGAATGTCCCACATTTTGTGGTGCACTGTCCTCCTTTGCAGTGAGGACATCTGGTCACCCTGTGTATATCTACTGTAAGTAATTAGGAATTATTAGTGGATAACTGTTACAGGAGCTCAGCCCCATCCTTAGCGCATATCTGCAGTGGAACATCATCCATAAGAACATTTCTTACCAGCACTTAGTTAACACTTACAAATACAAATGCTCAGTAGCCGAAACTGTTGAAATTCCTTCCATTTGAGTGTAGGCTGGACCCTTCTGCTCTCATTTTGCTGGAAGGTAAAGTTCTTTTTATTTAAAAAGGCATTTGGCAATTAACTAGTTGTACAGAAGGATCTTTTAATGAGAGGTGGACACAGTTATTGCTTATTGTTGTTAAAGTACACTACAGCCACAGCATTTCCCTGATCTATCAAGCCTGTCACTTCTTTTTAAAAGAAGTGTTAAGATTCACTTGCCATGACTTGTACCTGTGAAACCCATGCTGACTGTTAGAGGTCACTTTGACCTTTTTAAATTGCCCTCAGACTGACTGTTTAATCTTTCCTGATGTTAGTTATGTGGCTTCTCTTTTTCACTCTTTTGAAGTTGAGGACAATATTTGCCTAGTTCCAGTCGTCTTCCCTGTTTTCCAAGAACTGAAGACTTATATTGGTACATAAACTCCTCAGCTTCTCCCCACTTGCCCAAATTAATGGAAGGCTCCATTCAAATGAAAAGCAGAGGGAGCAATATAATTATTTTAACTAAGTGGACTGAAATATGTTCCTCTCAAACTCTGTATTGATGAAGGGAAGAAATGCTTCTATACTTTTAGGAATTGATATAGTGGGCAGAATTCTCAGTTTCTTAGTGTAGAAATTTCCTAACTTCAAAGTTTTACATTTGATAGATAACAAAAGGTCCCATTCAGAGACATAGCCTTATTAATCTGGAACACTAGTTTGCAAATGGATCGTGTAGCAACTTTGAGACTAACTGTGCGAAAGAAGTTGTAACACATGCTCTTGTAGACTCAGTCTATTTCCTCAGATGCAAAAGTCTCACGACACTTTTAGTATATTCCTTCCACCTCAATAAAGGAGCAAAAGAAATCTGTAAAGCCTTTGACTACACCTTTGCACATATTTAGGCACTATGAGCTTGTCCCTGATTCCCAAGATCAGTGTGGATTGCAGCAGCTAGGGAATAATACTTCCCAGAGGTTCAGCTGGGAGAGGTGGCAACTCAGTTGATGTCTGCAGTGCTGGCTTGAGAGCACAGAAGGGAAAGAAACCCCGCTATCTTCACCTAGTGATGGAGGTAGCAGGCACTCTTCTCTGCTGGGGAAGATTCTCAGGGAGGAAGGTTCTATAGTAAGCTGCTACAGGCCAAATGAGGATCTTTGCTGACTAGATTAGGTCTATAAGCCAGAGATTGTCTTCTCCTTAGTTCTCACCCCTAGGCAAAGACAAATAAATTTTCAGCCAGAATTTCAACACAAAGTAGAATGTATTTCCAAGTAACCTGGCTAGGATCACTCTGGTAAGCAATCTTAATGGCACAAGAGGAGGATTTGGCTGTTTCACTCAGAGTGCCAAGTCTGCTAAATTTTTGCTTCAGCAGACTCATATTTAATCCTGGGCAAGATGCCCTAGATGTTAACCTCCGTTGTTAACTATAAAGCTATGCTGCTTCATAACATATTCCTCTTTTGACAACATGCATTTTAGAAATCTTTCAATCCATTTATTTATTTTTCACTCACTCACTCACTTGTATTTGGCTGAAATCAAATAGGTCAGGGTAATGAGGCATATTCAGATGTTTTTGGGCATCAAGTTCCTGCAGCCCTAACCAAAATAGCAAATGGTGAAGAATGCTGAGATGTGCAGTTCTTCATCTTGAGGGCCACAAAATGTCACATCCCTGCAGTAGATAGTTCCAACTAGAGCAGGCCCATTAAAGCAATGGGGTTTACACAAGCATCTCCTCTAGCAATTGGGTTTAGCCATTTGTAGCCAGCCTTTCCAACCAATAGTACTCAAGGCAGCTAATAACAATAAAATGCAAATACAGAGAAACAGTGAAAACATCCTAACAGAATGGCATACTTTAATAAAACCACAACAATAAATGCATTCTCTTTCTCCATTGACAGAGAAAGGAGGGGAAGGATTAGGAGTTTAAGATTCTTTCTTTGACTCTGAAACTCATTTTATTTTGGATGCACGCAAAGAATATTTGCATAAACAGCAGTATTGACTTATATTTTTTGAGAGGTGCCAAAAATCATTCCCCTCTTTCCTTGGCATTAGACTTCTGAAAGCTCCTGTTTATTTGAATGTAATTAATCTTGTGTTCATAGATTTCTCAAACCAAATGAACAGTTAGTTGCCTAAAGGAGGACCTCAATGTCCTTTACGGTATGCAAAGAGATCTTGTAGCACTGTTGAAACTTATCTGTGCAAAACAAGATATAGCATAAGCTGTTGTAGACTTGGTTTACATTCCCAGATCTTCCAGTTCACTCAATGCATCTCAGGAAGTAGACCAAGGGTGCATGTACACTATAGAAATAATGCTACTTGACACCACTTTATCTGCCATGGCTCCAATTGGCACAATCCTGGGATTTGTAGCTTTGTGAAGCACCAGTACTCTTTGTAAAACCTTGTAAAACTACAAATCCCAGGATTCCGTAGTGAAGTGGAGAACTTAAAGTGGTGTCAAACTGCATTATTTCTACAGTTTAGATGTGTCCCTTGTCTATGAAACCTTATGCTACAACTCTTTCTCTCACTCTCAAAGGTGCTACAAGATCCCTTTGCATACCAATATTCCAAACTAATATGGCAATGTCTCTCAGTCCTATTATACTGTATCTCATTAAGTGACTGTGGTGCTACTTGCTTCAGTGAGGGGCTATTCAGACTACCTTTTAACCCGGATCAGGAATTGATTCTTGCACGTGAAGTTCATATGTGCCCCGAATCTGTCACAATCCATTTAGAGGCATGCACAAGCGTTTTGTGGCAAATGCCCCTTAGCACAGGTCATTTAGAATCGGGGGAAAAGCTGTCTCTTTTGAAAAAACCCGGGTTCGGCGAATATGAACTTACCCCCGATCATGATCAGGTCAAGTTCAGGGGAGGGATTTAGGTCGGGGGGGGGCACAGCGGGTGCGCCTTTCCTCCCCTTCATCGGGGTGAAGGAGGAGGAGGAGGAGGAAGAGGAAGGAGCCAAAGAGTCCCAAGAGACGGAGGAGGATCAGGAGGAGGAGGAGGATGAAGGAGCTGGGGGAAAGCAGGGGGCCATGGAGGGCAATTGGGAGCAGGACCAGGAGGAGAAGGAAGGAGACAAAGGGTGCCAGGAGAATCGGGGACAGAGGAGGACCAGGAGGAGGAGGAGGAGGATGAAGAGCCGGGGGAGAGAAGGGGGTCATGGAGGGCAATCAGGGTAATGGAGCAGGAGGAGGAGGAGCTTTCTCAGGGCAGGTCAGAGGGAGGGCACCGAATGGAGCAAGCCTCTGCTCTCCCACCAGGGAGCTTTCTCTTTAAAAAAA
>NC_056523.1:269301921-269320122 GCF_019175285.1 Sceloporus undulatus
TATTATTATTATTATTATTATTATTATTATTATTATTATTATTATTATTATTATTATTATTATTATTATTTGCAGACTATGCACATGTTTTTAGCTTCAGGTAGATATATAGATAGATAGAATGTTGCTGGCTGCCTGTTTCCCTTTCCCTTTCATTTCCACCTCCAGCAGAAAGGCACTTTGCAAAAGCCTTTTTTTCTATGCAAATGCTACAATGCGAATGTTACAAAGGTTGCTCTTTTCAGTTTGGCAAATTGATACAGAATGCTTTTGTTACTGTCTCTAAGGAATTCAGGGGTAGCTGAGGTAAAGCAATGGATGCATGGCATTCCGAGGTGAGGAATTTGTTGTTGTTGTTGTTGTTATTATCATTAGGCATTCTGGGGTGGCAAGGAGAGAGGATGCAGGATGCAGAGATGACATTGGATTGCATTTTGGGGCAAATGGGGCCAAGGGAAGATCCATGACCTGCACTGACCCAAATCCCCACAACACACACACACACACACACACACACACACACACACAAGGTTTTTAAATTTGTTTGCATTTTGGGGTTGAAAATGGAGGCAGGCAGGGGAAGATCCATGACATGCACTGACCCAAACCCCCACAGCAGACACACACACACAGAGGAGGTTTTTAAATTTGAAAGCATCTGCGCATAGCATACCGGTGCCTGGTTTTTTAAAAAAATAGGAGGGGGGAAGCACACTTCCAATTGCCCAATGAGTGCAGGAAACATCACCTATGATGATCGCGGAACTAAATTTGATTGACAGCCAGGTACCTTCATTTTAAACCCGATTTCTCCAAGAGGGCATTCAGGGTTAAAATACCCTGATTGGTAGTCAGTACTTGCTTCCGGAGGGATTCGGGGAGGGGGAAACCGAAGTTTCCCAGTTCCTTCCAGGGCAAAAAGGTCAGTCTGAATGGGCCCCCGGTGTTGAAGAAACCCACTCCTTGTCTGGAAATGCTGAGGTTAAGCCTACAGATCCTTCAGTTACAATCTGGTGGAGTTTTGCCACTGACTTCTGTTGAGACAGAAATGTATGCTATTTCCATGACAAAAAGTGAAGGAAGCATAGGAAAATAAAGAAATATAACATAGATCTTTCAACAGGGCAACCTTGTGTGTGTTTACTCAGACATAAATGGCACGGTTTTTAGAGGCAGTACAGACCTTGAAAAGGTTACTTTTTGGTCTCCCATAAACCTTGTATTCATATATATTTTTGAAGCAAATAAATAATCACTTGGCAAGATGACCACTGCACATGATAGCTAGGGGGAATTCTGGGAAATGTAATCCATAAAATAACCTTTCCAGGCTCTTATTTGACACCAGATATTGATTCTCATTATTGTGCATTGCTTCCAAAATAATAATAACAATTCAACCTGACTATAGCCAGGAACTGAACTGCAGACCTATTGCATCCAAATCAAATGATCTGCCACCAAGATGTAATCCTCCATCTTACTGACAGGATACTTTTGTATACAATATGCAATTCTGTCTGATTCTGCCACACATTTATTTTAGTCTTCTGTCCTTACAGCACTCATTATGGCCTACAATGATGCATCTATAAAACAGACATGTATGTTACCTTAAAAGGATTATTTCAAAGGGAAAATATGTTTCACATATCAGCTCAGCTTAGCTGGACCTTATTAAGGCTATTACCTATTTTGTTATTTGTTTCTTATGCAACAATAAATACTGTAAAACCTAGAATAAACACTGTCTGCCCTCTGACCATTTTTCCAAGAAATAGTTCAATTACTTTCCAAAAAAGCAACAGTAATGTAGGAAGTTTTCCAATTTGGCATGGTTAGCATGATGAGCATGCCAAAAATTCAGTCTGATTTGCTCTAGGGTCAGGACTACACACTGTACATGGGCACGTTACTACTTCTGCAACATAGCTTATGTAAGTAATGTTTGCCACAAATGAAACTCTGTAACAATAAAACTCATGACACTTGAGATAAATACACGACAGTCTTCCTGTTGCCAATTTATTTCTGATTGTAAGTAGACTTAATTTTATTAAGTATTATTATTATCTGTCATTTTTAAACATGTTTCAGCTGCAAACATATACTCACAGGCAATGCAACCTTAACTAAAAATGTGCTGGTTGTAGGGGTTTAGGATTAGGCACAAGCCTCTTCTGCTGGTAGAAGAACTGATTTCAGAGACCTGGGCTACATCCATACTGCAGAATTAATGCAGTTTGACACCACTTTGACTGCTATGACTCAAATCTATGGAATCCTGGGATTTGGAGTTTTTCACCTTCATTGCCAGAGAACTCTGGTTCCAGAACAAGTTACAAATCCCAGGATTCCATAGGATGGAGCCATGACATTTAAAGCAGTCCAAACTGCATTAATCTGCAGTGTGGCAGCAGCTTCTAGTGACAGGACAATCTGCTAACAACCTGCTGTTTGGCTGTGGTGCGACCGTGACGTCATAATGGCAGCACCCATGTAGACAGGGTGCCGCCATTACAATGCCGCGGTTACGTGCTAGGCTTGCGGGGTGTCTGGAAAGGATGCCCCGAGGCAACTTGAATAACACCTAAGAACACTTTCAGGATTGCTTTAATCCTGTATTCCTGCATGGCTGGGATTGGACTAGATGACCATTGCAGCCCTTTCCAGCTGTAGGATTCTACAATTCTACTATGAAATTAGCCCTGGGTAAAGGTTGCAAAATGGAGTTAGGATACTGATAGAAGTGCAGAGACAGCTTAGAAGAACAGAGAGGAAGAACTAGATATTAGGGAGCCCCAGTGGCTCAGTGGTTAAATACCAGTACTGTAGTCATAACATTGTGAATTTGTACCCAGGGCTTCAAGGTTGACTCGACCTTCCATCCTTTCATAGGTCGATAAATGAGTACCCAGCTTGTTGGGGGCAACTGGCTTATAGATTGTAAACTGCTTAAAGAGTACTGAGTTCACTATGAACTGGTATAGAAGTGTAAAAGCTAAGTGCTATTGCTATTCAAGAACTGCCTCTAAAGGTTTTCCAAATTTGGGGTTAAACAGCAAAGGCAAATGAAAAAGGTAAAATTAGGTCTGTGAATGTAGACATATAAAATCACATGTCGAAATCTGATCTCAGCTAGAGTTGGCAACCTTATAACAAAACAGCCCAACAAAAAGGGGAGGTGGTGGTGGAGAGGAGGCAGGGTGGAAGAGGAACAAAGTTACATTAGCTTCAAAGCTCCTGTAGCCAAAGGAAATAAATAGTCACAATGCTGGCATGAAGTTAGGCCAGGATGAAGGTAGTCCTAAATAATTTCCAGCATCTCTAGACTAGTAGGTATTTGGATTTAAGACAGCTTCAGCTGGCTGAGTGACAGTTCTGTTGGCTCAGTCTGTGCAGTCAGAAACACTTACTTCATAGAGAGCTTAACTGAATATGGTGGAATGTATTTCTTAGCTAGGTGTATATAGGATCACACTTGCATTTTTACAGTCTTCCTTACAGGTCATGTGATAAGTACTAGCTATCCAGGGATGGAAGAAGCATATGTGATTAAATATGGTGACCTTTTCTCCTCCAATAGAAAATGGGTGCTATCACCAATTAGCTAAGAATAAAAAATTATCAAACCTGCATTGAGCCAGTGGTGTACTCATGGCCAGTTTCTAAGACTGAAATACAGTCTCACCCAGCAGTATGACAAGAGGATCCCCAAACATAGCATGTCTGGCTTCCCAGCCACATTTTGAAATAATAAATTAATATTCATGTGATTATTTCTAAGATCATAATGTTGGTTTTCAAGACAATTGTCCTCTCAGTGCTATGCACAATGTTTTTTTTAAAACCACCATAAATTAATGGTACAATAAAGGCCTAGATCCAATATGGACAATGAAGGAGCACAAGTCTACATCACTATACCTATGTCGTTCTGTGTCTGTGTGTGTGGATGAGGAGGTTGCTCTTTGGTCCCCACTTCTTCACCAGTGCTCAAGAGATGCCATGAAGCTCCTGGTTGCAGCTCTGTTCCCCAGGCACTGAGGAGGATGTGTGTGCACTCCTGGGTGTATTCCAACTTGCCTTGCACATCCAGGGAAGCCAAAGTACCTAGCATAAGGCTCTTCCTTGGAACAATTCTTGCTAAGAAAAGCCCATGATAGGTTTGCCTTAGAGTTACCATAAGTTGAAAATGACATGAAGACACAACAACAACAACAACAATAACAACAACAGGGTGGAACTATGACCAGGTTCCAGGTGCTGCTGCAAAGCTGGGGGAAAGGCACTTTGCAAGGATGTACATACAGAATGCCTCCCTCTAAAGACTGTGAACATACATACACTGGCATAAAGAGGGGTAGAAGGCAATGCCTTCTTTTTTGGTCTGAGGAATGTCTGAACAACATTTATGTGCACTGTTGGGCTAACTACCTACTATGCGGATTTAGAATTGGAGCCAAAAGTTGATGAACAAGTAGAAAGCAAACCTGAAACCTTGTCTCTGTTCTAGAGGATAATGGAACAATATGGCTAAAAATGATTTAGGAAAAGGGTGGGTAAGGCGCAGTCTGTGGGCTGTATGGGGCCCTTAGGACTCCCAAAGTGAAGGTTCCTGAAGTCACCCAAAGCCTCAGCCCCTAGCAAAAATAAAATAAATTTAAAAATTCTGAGATTTTTTTTTCACATCAACTCCCCCCAACAGTTCAAAATCACTGCAAAACAGGCTATTTTTTCTTCGCCAGCCCCATTATGACATGCCTTTGAGCCATGGGGAGGTTGTGGGGAAATGCCTGGGAAAAATATTTTCAAAATTTAGGGAATGTGGAGGCCTTGATAATTTGTGCCCTCCCAGTGGGGTGCTCATGCAATCAATGAGGAGTGGGTAGGGAGAGCCCATCTTGATGACATGTCTGGGCACCCCCCCTTCTGACCTCAGCAGAAGCGATGGCCAGGCTCTTGCAGGGAGAAAGTGGCAACGACAGTGGCAACACTGAGGGGGATAGGCCAAAGGGGTCAGTGGGACTGATGCAGTGTTGGCCTAGCTGGCTCATGTGCACAGCAATGCAGTGTCACACCATATTTGGCCCAGTGCATGTGGTCACCATCATGTTTGGTCTGGGGCATAATACTCTGGACTGGCCTCCAGATTGAGTGGCCAGTGTAGACATACCCCAAGAAAAAGAAAGCAAGTATTTTGAATTTAAAGAAAACCTTGCCATATAACTGATCATTCACCTCAGTGCATGCTCAAAAAGCTCACATGTTCTATTTCAATCGTGCCTTATATCTTTGATATTTCTTGTATTCCAAGGAGATCTTGCAGGGTTGCATACAAAATTATAGCATGAGCAATATGGAAATGGTGGAATAAATAATTATTTCCCCTGTGTTTCCCCCAACATCCAGTTGAATATGAGTTTGACATTTCACGTTCATGACCTAAATTACAGTGTCAGGACATGTACTTTAGAATTTTCTGTGCCAGGCAATTGCATCTTTGACAGCAGCTTGCAGTGTTTTCAGAATTATTTATAAATGCATTGGATGGTGTCTGCTGCCTGCAAGGTAACTATGCTCACTGTCTTGCATAGAACTGCTTCACCAAGACCCTTATCTCACGGGAGATGAAATGACAAGATCTACAACCAATCAGACAGAAGAAAAAGGACAGTCATTGTTATTACATCATCAGAATGTATTTTCATTGGTTCATATTCCTTCTCATGGCAAGGTGCTATTACCTAGCAACATCAGAAAGATGCAGGCTATGATTAAACACTGTTTTAAAAGTTTCTGCTGTTTTGTCACAGTGACCTAGTTTTGTTTTATAAGTCCTTTGAAAACTTTGAAGTCCAATTTAAATTGACTTTTCATATGTACACACGCACAGCATGTGTTTATTATAACCAAGCTCCAAACATCCTTTGTCATTATGGGGGATCACATCAATAGCCTGAGACAAACATTCAATTCTCTGGCCCTCTAAATATGGTTAGACTGCAGCACCCATGAGTCCTAGACAGCATGGGCAGTAGTTAGAGGTTGGTAAGAGTTTTAGCACCATATCGTATAGGGTTAAAAGAGCGGCTTATCTTTCCTGAATTCAGTGGTAATTCGGGAGGCAGCCTGTTCCTGTCACACATAAATCATCACCAAATTGCCACCCAGGTCCATCCTGGATACAGCCCAGGTCATCTAAGCTACTTCAGTGGCCATTTTTAGTAGTTGGAAGCTTCTGTTTTTTAAAAGGAGCTATGCAAGTGGCTTACATGACCTGGACTACATATGGGACGGATTCAGGTGGCAATTCAGCGGTGATTTATGTGTGATAGGAACCAGCTGCCTCTCCAATTAGCATTGAATTTGGGAAAGGTAAGCCACTCTTTTAACTCTTTTCTTAAATCTGAAAAGCCAAAGAGTTCTCATCCCTGATGCAGGAGAAGTTAAATAAGTAAAATAAGATGAATGCTTTCTCTGTTTATCTGCTTGGAGCTAGAGAAAGTTAGGGCCGTGGTTTTAAAAATCTTTCAAGGCAGTTGAGAAGTGTGTTTATGTGTGCATGTGTGTGCATGTGTGTGTGCTCAAGGCTTTTGGATCTGCCTAGTTGTTTGTGTTGTGCAACTATCAGGGAAAAGGAGAAGTTCCCAAAACTGGTTTTTTACTAGTTTGAGTACATGAGAAGTGAACCCAAGTGGAGATGTACAAGGAATAATTAATGTACACTTCAGCCTTGCCAGTTGTTAAAACCTGCCCTGGAGAAAACTGGGCAGAATATATGTCTTACCACAAATCAAAAATATGTGTAAATGGGAATCTGCATAAATTATCAGCAAAAGACTTAGCTTGTTGGTAATGTGTAAATGGAGTTTTGGCTGGCCGGGTGAAACAGAATAGAAGCCATAAGTAATAATGAAGTAATAGTGCCAGTCTATTCAGCTTTGGCCAGGCCTCACCTGGAATACTGTGTCCAGTTCTGGGCACCACAATTCAGAAAAGATGTTTACAAGTTGGAGTGAGTCCAGAGGAGAGTGGCCAAAATGGTGAAGGGTCTGGAAACCATGCCCTATGAGGAGAGACTTAGGGAGCTGGGTATGTTTCGCCTGGAGAAGAAACAGTTAATAGGTGCTACAATAGCTCTGTTTAAATATTTGAAGGAGTGTCATATTGAATATGGAGCGAGCTTGTTTTCTGCTGCTCCAGAGACTAGAACGTGGAACAATGGATATAAGCTACAGGAAAAGAGATTCCACCTAAACATTAGTAGGAACCTCCTGGAAGTAAGAGCTGTTTGACACTGGAACACACTCCCTCTGAGAATGGTGAAGTCTCCTTCTTTGGAGGTCTTTAAACAGAGGCTGGATGGCCATCTGTCAGGGATGCTTTGATTTTGAGTTCCTGCATGGCAGGGGGTTGGACTAGAAGGCCCTTGTGGTCATTTCCAATTCTATGATCCTAAGATTCTAATGTTTGCTTAAATTAGAATTGTACAAGCCATTGTATTTCCAATTACCATATGTGGATATGAGAGTTGGACAGTTAAGAAAGTGGATGGGAAGAAAATCAGTTCATTGAGATGTGATGCTGGAAAAGAACTCTAAGGATTCTGTGGACAGCCAAAAAGACAAACAAATGAGTCCTAGAACAGATCAAGCCAGAAATATCCCTGGAGACCATGAAGATTAAACTGAGGCTGTTTTACTTTGGCCACATCAGGAGAAGGCAGAACTCATTGGAAAATAACAGTAATGCTAGGAAAGGTGGAGGGAAGTAGAAAGAGAGGAAGGCTGCATATTAGATGGCTGGACTTTATTAAAGAGATCATGAGTATGAATTTACAGGAACTAAGCAGGGCAGTGGAGGATAGAAAATCTTGGAGATGTCGCACCTTGAGTTGAGATTGACTTGAGAGTGGTTAACAACAACAACAACAAAGATATCTGCTGAAATTTCCTCTATGAAAAGTATAGGGGTCCTGTCCTGTGTTTCACCTAGGACCTTATCACACGGCGGTTTTTGCAACTCCAATCCAAAGCCACCATGTGAATTTACGTTATAACATGATTGATTATCACACGTGATTGCTTTCTATGGGGGGGGTCATTCCGAGCCGGATCCAAAGTCACAAAAATTGTTTCTAAGCTCACTTCGATTTCAATCCGAATTGGTCTGGTGTGGAAGATCACCCCGATCTCACCCCCTGACCCCCCTGCATCCTGCTCCTTCATCCTCCTCCTCATCGTCCACCCTGAACCTGTCCCACTGGCCCCTTTCGTCCTGCTTCTTCATCATCCTCATCATCATCCACCCCAATACTTAAGGTGAAGCTGTCATGGGAGTTTTCTTGGTATGTTTCTCCAGAGGGGATTTGCCCTGGGCTTCTTCTCAGCCCCACTGAGCATGCACAAGGGTGCCAATTCGAATCATTGAATCCGTCTCGTGTGATAATTTATTTTGCACTCGCTCTGCTTTGCTTCAGGAATGACCAAAATTTCGCTCTTCACATAAGATAATTAATCACGTGAATTCCCTTGAATTCGAATTGACTCTCCTTCCCCTTCGGAATGGCTTTGGATTGGAGTTCCTATTTCATGTGTGATAAGGGCCCTAGGAAATGATGACTTTAGTGCCATCCTGAGTATGGATTGCATTGAGAAGAACCCTGAGGGGTCTCTCCAGATTCCTGTTCAAGAGCAGGAGAGCACTGCAGTAATTTCACGCACTCTGCTTTGCAATGCCTTGGAAATCCTTTGGCTGCGAAGCTGCCATGGTAAAAATGGAGGTTTTGGGGGAGATGTGGCATCATCAGAAAACTACAGAGCTCTGTTGTAGTTATATCAGCCAATGAAGGATTTTGGCCTTTATTTTAATCCAGCAGTTCCCAGCCTGTGCTCCGTGGAGCCCTTAGGGCTCCATGTGCACTTCCCAGGTGCTCCTCAGCCATTCCAGGAAAATGAAAGAAATAAAAATTGAATGAAATTAAATAATAATAATAATAATAATAATACATTTTATTTATAGACCGCTATTCCGCAATGGTCATAGTGGTGTACAGTAAAAAATGTCAATACAATACAAAATACAATGTGACAATTAAAGGAGGGAGAAGTCTCGTCCTTCAGGCAGTCCCTGATGTTGCTGGATCTGCCTGATCGCTCCCTCTCAGGCCAAGATGACAGTTGAAAGAGGGAGGGGCCTCTTCCTTCAGGCAGTCCCTGATGTTGCTGGATCTGCCTGATCGCTCCCTCTCAGACCAAGATGACAGTTGAAAGAGGGAGGGGCCTCTTCCTTCAGGCAGTCCCTGATGTTGCTGGGTCTGCCTGATTGCTCCCTCTCAGGCCAAGATGACAGTTGAGGAGGGAGGGGCCTCTTCCTTCAGGCAGTCCCTGATGTTGCTGGGTCTGCCTGATCACTCCCTCTGAGGCCAAGATGACAGTTGAAAGAGGGAGGAGCCTCTTCCTTCAGGCAGTCCCTGATGTTGCTGGGTCTGCCTGATCGCTCCCTCTCAGGCCAAGATGACAGTTAAAAATAAGATACACTACTCCTGAACACCATTAAATTGTAAGACATAGGGTAGGCCTCTGAGAGGCTCTGCCATAGAAATTGATTCTAAAAAGGATCCTGTGAGTCAAAAAAGGTTGGGAACCCCTGTTTTAATCTATACACAACCACACTTCAGACTTTTGGCATATCTTCTTTTGCTTGTTGTTGTGTGCCTTCAAATAGTTTCCAGTTTATGGTGACCCTAAGGCGAACCTATCATGGGATTTTCTTGGCAAGATTTATTCAGAGGAAGTTTGGCATTGCCTTCCCCTGAGGCTGAGAGAATATGACTTGCTCAAGGTCACCCCGTGGGTTTCATAGCCTAGCGGGGAATCAAATGGTATTCTCTAGAGTCATAGTCCAACACTCAAACCACTATGCCATGCTGACTCACTGACAGTGTGTCTACATTGACAAAAAATTGGTCTCACCTTGCATTAAAGTGATCACATGCAGAGGGTAAGGGGGAAAGCAAATTTAGCTGTCAAATCTGTGTATGAGTGAGTGAGTGAATGGATGATGCAGCGAAATCTGCCTACCTCCATTTGTTCCCCCCCCTCACTCTTTTTCTGATTACGTTCTCCTGTCACCCCATTATCTGATTGCTTTACCTCTTCACCCCTTCATCTGATCTCGACTCCACACTGAGGTTGCCTCAGAGTGCTCAGACAAACACAATATTGCTCACGTTGGGGGAAAAAAAGTTTGAGGTAAATGGTGTATTTTTAAAAATCGGACTAAAGCTCATAGAACTGTAGTCCCTTCAGATTCCATGTAGATTCCATGCAAATTATCCAGAGCTTTGTGTGAACTTATTGCAGTGACTACAAGGTGGGTCTGGATTTTTTTTTTTAAGTGTGTAGACAAGTCCTTCATTGTGTTATGTCTGCTTAGTTTGTGTCCTGCCCTGCTTTGCACTGAATGATGGTCCATTGCAGCCTATATTTGTCCTGAGGTTGAATTCTACTTTGACTCCAAATCCTATCCATGAAGGTCTGTAGGCAGGTGGGAGCAGCAGGCAATACCTGAATTATGAAGAAGCAAGGCAACCCTTGAAATTTACAAAACCCATCTCAAGAGTTTTCATTGTAAGACAGATCATGTCTCAAATGTAGCTGTAAGAAGCAGCACAAAAAGTAAGGAAATTTGTTAAATCATTTAATTAAAGCCCCAGATGAGAATGTGACAGATCATGCTAAGGAGGAACACTGGTAAGGAACACCTTCCATCAGAATTATTTTCTAGACATTTGTTACCCACCCTCACTATCCCCAACTGGAAAGAGTCTATGACAGATTTGTGGTGTAGCTATGTGGTTGAGTATTTTACAGTTCGTCTTGCAGGAAAAGAAATGAGTGCTTGAGAGAAGATCTTTCATGAAAGAACCACAGATTAATCCAAATAATATCTAAGCATAAATAATTTCTTAAGGAGTTCTAATATTAAGGCTGTAAACTTTATGTCTGTTTTCTGACAGCTGTTCAGTATCATCTCCACAAAGCAAAAAACTATGAAATGCTTGCATGTTGTTTACTTTATGGCCTTAACTGCTACAGTGAAGAGGAAAACAGACCGGAAATGTGTGTTCAGGCCTTTGTGCTTTGATATCTTTGGCCCAAAACAGCAAATGCAGATTCTTTGTACAGAACAATGAGATGCTGAAAATGGGCCCTGTTTGCAGAAGGCAATACCCAAAAGGACAGTAGCTGGGATCTTGAGATCCAATGAGTGGAATTCCATTCATAAGACACTCTCCCAGACTGCAGGGAGGCTATTTTCAACCCTCTGCTCTTCTGCATACACTTTCTGTGTCCTGTTATAAGTTGGCTCTATAGGGGATTTTGGCAGACCACTGAAATGATGTGGAGTTGTCATAGGACACTGAAGGGAGAGGGCAAGTTGGTAGAATGTGCCTTCATTTTTCTACTTTCTGTTGATGGGTGTCTCCAATAGATCAAAGACACTTCAGTAGATGGAATGAGCCCTACCATTTGTGGAGGAGCAGCTCAAGAACCATATATATTCTCATTCAAACCCTAATCTTTTCAAAGAACTATCTCATTTACTCTCTCACCAACTGTGTAAGGAAGATTAACCAAGAGATAGGGATTTGTTTAAGGCCACAAACCTGGTGATCTTCAGGGCTGCACAGGCAGTTGAATCCTGAAGCTTAACATTTTATTCTGGGTACAGCATAGCTACTATCTGATATGGCTTTCAGAACATACAACTGAAAGTCTCTGAAGAAAATGGATAAAAAACATCTCTCTCTCTCTCTGGCAAGTACTTGGATGATTGCAGCCACTATCTTTTTCAGGCAATGCCTTAATAAATTGTTCAGAATCTCATTTATTCCAGAGATAAGGCTTGTCAGCCATTATATTACACATTCAGCCAACTAGACTGCCAGATCTGAGAGCACATAAGCTTGTTATTATGGAAGCTCGGCAATAATTTGGCCAGAGTGCCTTTTAACATGGAGGAAATCTTTCCAACTGAAACATAGAAGTAGATTTAGGTTTTGTTCAAATAAACTCTTTTTTGGCCCAAAATAATGCCACTAAAAGTGAAAAACATAACTACATCTGAAAAAGAGCTACAGAGGCCCTGTGCTTAAAAGCTGGTGGATAACTTGCTGATAGTGGTTGGCCCAGCTCTTGTAAAGATTTATTTATATTTTGTTTGAGCTCTTCTGTTGATGGTTATTTTTTTTTTTAAAAAAAACTTATTTGGACACTTTATCAAAGCTGTGTTTATCTGGTGATAATGAAGTGCCTTGAAAACTTTAGTTAGTGGTATATACTTTATATATTCTAAAAAAAAAATCCAAGCAGCTAGCAAAGAAACAAATGAACCTTTACAGAGATCCTTGGCACTCCTTTGGCCTTATATGACTCATTGGATTATTGGTATTTATTTTTGTGTAGAGGAAAAAAAAACTGGTCAGGTGCATCCTTGTATGATGGCAAAGACTCTATCTATGATGGGTCCCCTGTCCCTCAAGACCATCCAAGCTACATGTTTCCCTCTTCTATAGTTGGAAATATATTTTGGGCATTGACAAAATGTATCACAAATTGAGTTCATGGTGATGACTTCCATGTTGTTTTTAACAACCTCATTTGGATTGCACAAGGGGCATAGCATGTCACTTCCAATCATAACAAATTGCTTTACTAAGAGCAGTGGGAGATTCTGAAAAAGAAATAATTGAGTTTTCAGCTGTAACTGAAAACTTCAAAATTATATCCACAGTGAATGGGGCCAGTGAGGCATTTCAGTGTGAGACAGAGGCTTCTTCCACTGCTCCTAATTGGATGGTGGAATCTATCTCAGCTTCATTATTCATGACTTATCTTTCCTGAGTAATCAAATACTTGTGAAAAATAAAAGATCTCTTCATGCATTATATTCCACAGTCATATAGATAAAGAACAGGGGCACAGTACTGAGCTCATATTTCCATCCTTACACACCAATTGACCATGCCTCCCAACTCAACAGTAACATCACACTTGTCTAATTTGTTTTTAGTTATGTTTGTTATCTATCACGAATGCTATTCCTTTGTGGAAAAGTGGAATAACATTTAAGAAAATAAATAAATTATGGCTTTTTAAATGAATTTGTAACTCTGCTTGCAAAGCAATGCATATAAGTTTGCTTTAACTATTATTTTGCATCCAAGTTTACAGAAATTAAGGATATTCTTTTCAGTCTCAGGGTAAAATTAATTGTTCAGTGAGCCAACAGCATGAGAAAAACAAAGAATTACGGTGGGAAATCACTAAAAAGAGCAACAATGGACTCCACAATCACAGGAAGCCTACACATGTTCATGGTTACCTTGGTGCTTTCAGCAGAATCAAATAATATCAAACAGGGTACTCCTCACTACTCTGTATGCTTCATTAGTTCTGGTCTTTTTCTTCTTCTGGAAAGCAGGGTTTTTCAACATCATCTATATCATACTTTGTATTCTTGTGCCACCTTGTGACTTGCACTTAGATTTACACCACACACTAGAAATTATCTGTGCCATTTTTATAAAGTCATATATATAATCCTGAAATTCTTTCTTTTCAATATTTTGGCTGCAGAGTATGTCATGCTTTCATTGAATGGTAGTGATTAATTTGTCCCCGCCTATTTCAATGGGGATACAGTGTGACATAATCTGGATCTGGCCCACTTTTAACCTACCGTTTGAGTTACAAATTTTGCTCTCATGTATCTTGGAATTAAAGCGTTTATCAGACAGGTTTTCTGCAGCCCAAGTCTGGGGCTCCTGCGGACTGGGCAATTCGAAATGACGTGTTATCCAGAATGTATTTCCATACCTCGTTGATTTCAATGGGAGCCCCATCTGCGGGGCTTCTGCGGGACTTCCAAACTGGCTCCTCATTTTGGAGCATTTTGGCCAGTTCGCTAAATAAGGGGATTGACAGGAATTGCATTGGGGCTCTGTACGATCTCACTGCGAATTGGTCTGGTGTGGAATCCCAATTTGCTTGTTCTCCTGACCACCACTGCAAAGACCCCCCCCAGGTTGCAAATCTCCCATGATGGCCTGCTGCAATTTGCCCCATTTGCTCTGTCGGGGCTGGGGAGCGATCATGGCTCCATCGGGGCTCTCTCTCTCCTTCCCTCTCCTTCCCCACTGCAACTTCATCAGAGGAGCTGGCCAGCAAGCGCTTTCTCCCTCCCTGCCCCCCCCACACATATTTCAGCCACATCTATATCTACATCTATCCTCCTGTCATTCTCATCTATTTCACACACACACACACACACACACACACACACACAGGGGGGGAAGGTGCCTGGTGGGAGCTCCGTTCATGCCCTGCCTTTGGCCTGAACTGAACTGACCCCTTTCCTCCTGCTGACAGGTCACTGAGGCTGAGAGAGAGTGACCTGTCAGTTCCAACTAAAGTAGACCCATGGAATCATTTGGGAATAAAAGGGAAATGCAGCGCAGGCATATAACACTAATAATAATAATAATAATAATAATAATAATATAAAGGCTCTTAAGTTCCAGGAGGTGATGTTTGCAGCACTCATTGGGCATCGGAAGTCTGCTTCCCCCTCCTTTAGAGCCAGACGCCAGAATGCACAGATTCAGATCAAAAATCTCTGGTGTGCGTGTGTTTGTGTTGTGGTCATTTGGGTCAGTGCAGGTCCCTTGACCCCATGTTCAATCCCAAAATGCAAGCTAGTGCCATCTCTGTACCCTGTATCCCACTCCCTTGCCACCCCAGAATGCCTCATACACAGGTAATAATAGTAATAGTAATAGTAATAGTAATAGTAATAATAATAATAATAATTCCTCACCTCGGAATGCCAGAAAAGGATGCATTTTTTTCTTTCCCTAGGCTCCCCCCCAATTTCCTTAGAGACAATAGCAAAAACTGTATCAATTTGACAATATGCCAAATTGGACAGAGAAACATTTTTAACATTCGGATTGCAACATTCCTTCAGATTGCATTGCAGCAATTCATTCCAAAGGAAAAAAAAGTTTTTGGGCAGAGTACTCTTCTTGCAAAGGGCTCCTTTCAGCAAGGAAGCCATGAAATGGAAGGGAAAGTGAACGAGCAGCTAACCACATTCTATCTAAATATAGATCTACCCATTGCAATAAATATGTGCATTGACAGAGAAAAATAATTAAAAAAAATAAAAACCAAAGGGAATGGTCCCTGCTGGAGACCAGAGCCTTGCTTTGCTGTGCTCCCCTGACCTGCCCTGAATTGACCCCGTCAGTCACCCCCTTTTTGCCTCCTGTCACCCTTTTGCCTCCTGTCAAATTTCCCTTTTTTGCATTCTTCCTTTGGCTCTTTCCTCTCCTCCTCCTCCTTCTCACTCTCGGGTGAAGGGGAGGGAATGCTCTGACCTCTATCCCTCCCTGGATTTGCCCCGATCATGATAAGAGAAGGCAACTGCTACAAAGGGAAGGAGAGAACTCCCAGAATTCCATAGCATTGAGCCAGGACAGTTAAACTGGAGTTAAACTGGATTATCTCCCCAGTGTGGATGCAACCTAAGAGAAGGCAACTAAATGACAGGAGGATGGGGCTCTGACATTGAATTTCACTGCCAGGGAAGGGAAACTAGAAGGGAGAAAGAAAAATGGGGAAGCTGTCATTGACGTGAGGCTAACATTCACATGAAAGTGGAGGCAGGCTCCCTTCTTGCCCCCGGAAGTGCAAAGGTTCAGGATGCCTTCAGGACCCCACTGGGAATGTGCAAGGGTCCCAATTCGAATCGTTGGAACCCCCATGTTATGCACCGGTGTGGAACTACAATTTGCACTCACTCTGCTTTGCCTGAATCCGCATCACGTGACTTCCTTCAATTCGATTCCCTGTCAGTTCAGAAGGGTAAAGTAACAGCAACCAGGTATGAAAATACATCCTCGCTACCATGTCAATGCAAATGGCCCAATCTGCAGAAGCCCCTGCAGAAACCTCGTCTGATAAACGCCTAAATGACAACAAAGTACAATTTGACCCATGGAGAAATGACTGGGGTATACTTTGTATGCTTTGTAAATATATGTATGGTTTCTTCAAACTGTAGTAAGAAATATCTTCTATCCAGGCTTTGTGCATCCTTTAACAATTGCTTCAGGTGCAGGTACAGCACGGCATGGGAAGTTGTGTTTCATGGAAAAGATAGGTCTTGAAGAGGCAAGAACAATAGTAGCAAAAACAGATATTCTGGAAGGGAATTTTGGACCAGAAAAGATGAAACATTTCTAACCAAGCAGATCTTCAGACCAACATATATATTTATTGTTCTGGGAAATATAAGCCAGAGAGTAAATTTGAAGCAAGAGAGTAAAGGTTTGAAAATGTTGATATTATATTGCAGAAATGAGTACTGAGTTAGGCAACACAAACTTGTACTGGGAAAGGTGGCTTCCAGTTTCACACTCTTACAATTGTTTTATGTTTGGGGACAAACAGTCTACCTTTTGCAGATGTTCCATACCTTCCCCTTAGAAGGGGGTAATTGTTTCTTTTCTTTAGTGCACTTGCTGTGTAACTGTAGCCACAAATACATTGAGACCTACATGGTAAAGGCCAGGAAAATATACTGTCAGAGGGGGTGGTCTGAAATGCTTTTATCAAAGACTAAGATTATGTAGTTCTCTTTATCCCTGTGCACTAGTCACATTCATGTTTCTGGGTGTATTCCTGACTTCTTTTGTTTTGGCTTCTCATCTGTCCTTTACTACTTGAAGTATTTTATTTGTCATCCATTGAGGCTTTTATTTCTTTTTGGCAACAGTGTCTTTCTGCATTACTTCTTGGCGATATTCCTGGCTTCAGTCCACAGCTCATCTTATTCCCAGTCAATTAAGCTTAGCAGCACAAATCTATTTTTGTCATTAGCTATAAATTTTTCAGGGATGCTCTTCAGTTTTTATTTTAGCATGGTGGTTTGTTTAGTGTTCTTCTTTAGCGTTACTCTATTTTTTATATTAATAGTACAAGGTCTGTGCCACAATCTACTTGTGGTCTCATTTTTGCAGCAAGAATGGAGCTTCTCTATCTTCTGCTTCCAGATGTGTAACCAGATTTCTATATTGGCCATCTGGTGATGTCCATGTATATAGATGTCTCTTTGGTTGCTTGAAGAGTGTGTTCACAATGGTTGACGACACAGAAATCCACCAGTTGATCTCCTGCTTCATCTAAATTTAAATTTAAACCAAGAGTGGAGATGCTCTACAATCAGCAAGGGAGCACAATACACAACCAAGAAGAAATAAAAAGATGATGGAAACAATACCTGGAAGAACTATACAAAACAGATGAAAGGATGAAAGATTTATTTGAAGATGTGCAATATGAAGATAAATCTCCAGTTTTATAAAGCAAAGTGAAAGCTACACTCAGAGCACTGGGGAGGAACAAATCACCAGGAGCAGATGGCATACTAATAGAACTGCTTCAGTCTACAGAGGCAGAGTCCACTCTAGTTTTAACTTAAATCTGCCAACAAATATGGAAAATGAAACAATGAACCACAGACTGGAAACAATATACATTCTGATCCCCCCAAAAGAGGACACAAAACATTGTACCAACTATGAAACCATTGCATTAATCTGTCATTAATCTTTACAGTCATACTCAAAAAAATTCAGCAAAAAACATATATGGAGTGAGAAATGCCACATGTCCAGACTGGGTTGAGGAAAGGTAGAGGTATTAAGGATCACACTGCAAATATATATTGGACAACAGAAAGCACCAAAGAATTCCAAAAGAAAATCAGCATATGCTTTTAAAATTACAACAAAGCATTTGATTGTACTTATAATGAAAATTGATGGACTGGTTTTAAACAAAAGGGCATGCCACGACATTTGATTGTCCTGATGTGTAACCTATTTTCTGGACACAAGACTACTGCTAGAACAGAATACAGGCAAACAGTATTGTTTCCAATCAGAAAGGGAGTCAGGAAAGGCTACATTCTATCACCATATCTCTTCAATTTGTATGCAGAAAGTATCCTATGCAAAACAAGTTTAGACTCTGAGGAAGGAGGAGTGAAAATTAGAGAAAGGAACATCAGCAATTTAAAATATACAAATGACACCATACTAGGGAGAAGCGGGAGATATAAATAAAA